>NC_051219.1:11234403-11236903 GCF_015220715.1 Pygocentrus nattereri | reverse complement strand
AAGAACAAGATGGGATGATGAGAGACAGAAGAACAAGGTGGGGTGATTCATTTTCTTCTTGCTGCTACTAAATAGAATAGAAATGTTGAAAATAAAACAGAACCTTTTTGCAAAACAGTTCTTTATAGCACCAGAAAGGGTTCGCTACTGCTACCCTGTCGATGTTTGTATATATTACCCTCCTTTTATTTCTGCTGTACATAATTTACTCACCACATGAGCCACACGAACGCCACCAGTTATGCGAACTATGCCGTTAATGAGGTCTTTCTCTGAGAGAACTACTGACCAATTTGCACATAGAGCAGAATTAATCCAGCTCAGCAGCTTCTCCACTCACTGCTCACATGCACCATCATAAACTCAAAATTCAATGGAAACTCAACCGACCAGCAAGATTTGAACCGTAGCCTGTCTGTATGAGTCTGGTTTGAACTGCCACAAGGTGAGGTCCTCACAGACCTGCAAACATTTATCTTAATTAAGACACGTAGCGTTGGTTCTTTATGGCCAAGTACACATTATTAATACAAGCTGTAGGTTCAGTTATCCTGTATTTCATGCTGGTCTATGCTGGTCTGAGGCTGGTTCAGCTGGTCACCCCAGCATAGCCATGCGTAGCATAGCCAGCATACCAGCTCCAAAACATAGCATATCGCTGCTTTTGGAACAAAACCTTGTATCTCCAAAAACCTAACTTTACAGGCCAGGAAAACAGTCCTCAGTTTTTAATGGAAGTAAATGGAGAAAATATTTTGCATTTTGTACCATTTATGTTGGTCGATTCGTCGTGAAATTTTGATACCACATAAAGAGCAACTGCTTTCTTCAAATGTCAAAAATAGAAGAAAAAAAAACAAAAACAAATGCTGATATGAATATGAGTTTTTGTCACGATTGGCCCCTCCCAGTCCTCCATGTGCTTTTGTTTACTTATGGTCTTGTCCATGTGCTTCTTTGTTTTGATTCTTCCCTGTCCTGCCCCCTTATTTCCAGACCCTGCCCTTGATTGTTCTCACCTGTGTCTTGTTAACCCTCTTGTTAACCACCTGTGTCTTGTTAACCTGTTCTAGTATTTAGGCCCTGTGTTTTTCCCTAGTTGTTTGCTGGTCTTTTGTATTGTTTGGTGTTGTATCATCTGGCCTCTGTTATATTTCCTAGTCTCTGTTATTCTGTTCAGTCTGTACTCCTTTTCCTCCATCTCTCCATGTTGGCTCTTTGACCCTGGACTATTTAGACCCTGATTATGGATTTGCCCCTAATAAATCTCGCTTCTCTCAGCATATGTGTCCGCCTCATCATCGTTCCCACGCTTTACAGTTTCCATGTTGAACTAGGTCAGTTAGCCATTGCTGTTGTTACAGATGTGTGAGCAGATATGATCTAATGCAGCTTTTTATGGATGAAGGGCCCAAAGAGCATGAAATATTTGGCAAAAATCTGGGTCAATGCATGACAATGGATTCAATTTGGTCAAGTTTTGCAGAGTTAGGTAATGTTTTTTCATCACTGAATTTATTTTTTTTCTTAATGTGTATTATTTATGCAAATGAATGCTGATGAGTCTCACATCAAACCAGTCTAACTGTAACACCAAATTTCTGTTTTCGCTGGAATTTTCTTATTGCATCTATGAAGTCTATGTTAATACTATATTGCAGGTTACATTAGGGCCTGGAGTACGTCCTCTCAATACAACTGTGGGTCACATATTAAGCTGCATTTCTAATTATTTGTGGGGTGTCCAGTCTTATCGCATCCGGAGTGGCTGCATGTTGTCAGGAGCGCACCTGATTCCACTTGTTTAATCAATGGCTCAGTCTTCAAACAACTGATCATGTGAGCTCCTGCTTGTTGGAATGAGAACCTGCAGCCACGCCGGCCCTTTGTGGTTAAGATTAGGTGACTCTATACTGCAATAGTGCACTACGAGTTACATGTGGGCATGTGGTCAGCATGGCTACTTACTCAGAGTACACTCAGTGCTTGCTTTTTCATTGGACATGTAAGTGTATATGCAACTAGACTGTCATTACAAGCCTGCCGGTATGTGTGATATAATATAGTGCACATTTAAAGACTGTTAATCAAAGACGATGCTTAAAGGAATAGTTTAGGTGAAAAAATACATTTACACATTTTCTCCTTACCTAAATGTAACTCACCAGCCAAGGTGTCAAAAGTTTGCTTCTGTAGTTCTGTGCTGGACTCACAAGGCTCATGTAGATACCAGGTATCAGAAGCTTATATCCCAACATCATAGAAAATCATGTAACAGTGTCAGAAACCACGTAAGCAAGTCTCTTTGAGATCGACCGACTAAATTTGGGGCAAAATGACTTTTGTTGGCCAAACTGTTCTCTTAATGTGTGTCTGGAAAACGGTCTTTTACTGTTTCCACTGCTGAAAAAAGTTTTAAAAGACAGGCCTGACAGAAGTGTTTTTCCTGTAGTGTGTCATTAGCAGTTACTCCCCCCACTGCCGCACTGCTGTGCTAGCT
>NC_051219.1:11159403-11229403 GCF_015220715.1 Pygocentrus nattereri | reverse complement strand
TTCATGACAAGTGGAGCGTTAGAAATGGTGCAGAGTTTCCTGAAAAAATCTTCATTAACTTCCATTATAAGTTTACAGTGTTTTTTCCTTCTTTTGTAAACTTTTTGGAGGCATGGTCTGTTGTTCAGATAGTGATGATATGCAAATAGATGAAATTGGTGAGAAGAGGCTGGGCCAAGCAGTGGCAAATTCAGTTTTGACAATGGAAAAAAACAAATATCAGCACAATAAAATGTAAATATATCGCTGCTGTCGGACCAAACCTCTCCAAATATCTCCACAGTGGCAACTTTACAGGAGAAGCCAAAAACATACTCTACTTTTAATGTAAGTCAATGGAACCAGACTTTCTTCCAGGTCATCTTGGGCCATTTCTCTTGGTTCATTCATCATGAAATTTACACACAATGTAAAGGGCAGGGGGCGTTTTCAAATTACGCCAAAAACTGAAAAACAACAGCAAACAACAGCAATATATTTATTCACATGATTTTTATGGTACATTTTTGATGAATCCTTAAATAAAGTTCCCAAAAAATACCTATTCTTGACAGATGATAATGAGAAAAGAATTTGGTCTTTTAAATGAAATGATATGATGACGCATCAGATCCATGAACTAACAATGTTAAAATGGTACATTTTGATTTTAGGTAACATTAAACACTAATTTGAGCTATTTTAGTATTTTTTTCTATTTTGTTTCTCATTAGGGTGAATGTGGTTTTTGCCAACATTCATCTATAAACATCTATAAAACTTGGACAAGTTTGCAACAGATGCAGTGAAGGCGCTCATTTGTGGGCCTGCACATTGAAAAGTCAGCTGCACTGTAAAATCTGAATCATGTACAGTGATTTCAAAAAGCTGCAAAATTGAGATGGTTTTCCTGTTGAAGGCTGTTCGAATTCGAAGGCTGTTTGACTCGTGTGCTTTATGTATTTCCACCTGACTTAGTAAGGTAAAAGTTATGAAGTTGGCTTTAAAAAGTCAACATGCTGTTCTTCGTAATTACACACTTCGGCTTAATGCACAGCAATATCAGCACAAGTAATGAATTTACGGTGGCAGTGAATTTAATGTATCAGTAAAATATCAGTAATGTATGAGTGTGTGTGTAGCATATCTGTGCGTGTTATGTAGCAGTGTGTGTTGTTGAGCAATGTGTGTGAAGAATATGTGTGTGTGATGTAGCAGTGAAATATATTGAATTAACACAACCTTGTACTTCAGTTGGTAATATTTTTGTTGATATAATGAATTTTATTCATGTTGAAATGATATAGCCATTTTTAACAAATGTGTGTGTGTGTGTGTGTGTGTGTGTGTGTGTATGTGTTAGACTTGGAACTAAGCCCAGTTTTCATTAAAACATGGTTACACAGATGGTTGTGAATCCTCGTGAATGACTGGTGACAGATTTTCAGGTCTAAATTTGTCCAAAGTCATTATGGCTTTTACTTCATGTGGCCACTGACCACTCCACATGTGTCACTGCTGTTTGGACTGGAAATGTATGTGCGTGCATGCACACTATGCCAATACAGTCATAGGCAAAAGTTTGCACACACTGTGTCAAATGATATGTTCATTTATTTTCTACATTAAAATAATTTAACACATTTCTACAGGAAATAAATGTAAATATGTTATTTTTCTACACATTTTATTTTTATACATTGAATAAAAGCAAAAAATATAGAGGTCAATTATATGACAGACACTGTGTTTCCTTCTCATTATAAGTAACAATGAGCTAAAATTCAAGTGACTTGATAAGACTAAGCCAACAGATCACCTGATGCCATTTGTATGGTACTACAAGCAGCTACTGCAGAGAATGGCAGGGGAACAGTGACATTTCCGCTGCTGTCTGAGGAGGCTAAATGTTAATAAGCCCTGTGGGAGCGGTTTAACAGTGCCGTGATATTATAATGGGATGACGAGCTCTCGGTCCTGGCTCAAGTGTTTATTGCACATGCTGTAACTCTATAATCTGGGCTGAATAAGGATGGTGATTTGCCTTTTACTCAAGGGCCTATTTCAATCAAATCAGCCCAGCATCACTGGAGCTGTTTGATCTGTATCAACTCCTATTGACTTAGTTAGCATGACACAATGGACAATTGGGAACCATTGCATTAGGTCCAGTCTTTTTCACAAGCTAAATGTCAGGTTTATCCAGATTTGTACTTCCACCAATGTTAGTCTTGTCAAAAACGTCCGACATTTATAAGAACCAAGTTGATTTGAAAGGGTAGCGAAGTGACCAACATTTGGGCAACGTTTTGGCAAAAGAGTTAACATTTGGGCAACGTTTTGGCAAAAGAGTTAACATTTGGGCAATGTTTTGGCAAAAGAGTTAACATTTGGGCAACGTTTTGGCAAAAGAGTTAACATTTGGGCAATGTTTTGGCAAAAGAGTTAACATTTGGGCAACGTTTTGGCAAAAGAGTTAACATTTGGGCAACGTTTTGGCAAAAGAGTTAACATTTGGGCAACGTTTTGGCAAAAGAGTTCATATTTGGGTAATCCATCCATCCATTGTCTAAGCCGCTTCTCCGTCAGGGTCGCAGGGGGGTGCTGGAGCCTATCCCAGCAGTCTTTGGGCGGAAGGCAGGATACACCCTGGACAGGTCGCCAGTCCATCACAGGGCATATTTGGGTAATGTTTTGGCAAAAGAGTTAATATTTGGGCAATGTTTTGGCAAAAGAGTTAATATTTGGGTAATCCATCCATCCATCCATCCATTGTCTAAGCCGCTTCTCCGTCAGGGTCGCAGGGGGGTGCTGGAGCCTATCCCAGCAGTTTTCGGGCGGAAGGCAGGATACACCCTGGACAGGTCGCCAGTCCATCACAGGGCATATTTGGGTAATGTTTTGGCAAAAGAGTTAATATTTGGGCAATGTTTTGGCCATTGTGTTAAAATTTCAAGGCTCATTATCAGACAGTAAAGTGAAAGTGTATAGAAGTGACCAACATTTGAACAATGTTTTGGCCAAAGAGACTTCATTTATGTTAAATTGTAATCATTTTCAGTCAGTAACATCCATGTACTTAAGTGAGTTAAAGGATGTTAGTCTGTTTCCTTCCTGATGTCTTTTTCTTGGTCTCTGTCGCCCTCTGGTGGAGTGTGTGAGCAATTTCATGTTGGGGGAAGAGTGGGCTTTTCAGTCCATTATAGGCAAATGTACACACTTTTTTGTTCTATGTAGAACCATGAACACTCAAAGAACCTCCATCCATCCATTTTCTAAGCCGCTTCTCCGTCAGGGTTGCGGGGGGGTGCTGGAGCCTATCCCAGCAGTCTTCGGGCAGAAGGCAGGATACACCCTGGACAGGTCGCCAGTCCATCGCAGGGCACATGTTGCATGATTATTGGGTTCTTTTCATGGTGCAGGTTGGTGGAGAATGTGCTGTATATGGTTCTATATAGAACCTTTTTTAAAAGAGTTGTATATAGCGCCAAAGAGTTTGGCATCACAACAATAAAAGAAACCTTTTTGGTGCAATATAGGGGGCTATATATAAGGGGTTCTTTGAGTGTTCATTGTTCTATGTAGAACCATTTTCTATACTGAAAAACCGTTGAAGAACCATGTTTAAGAGTACTGTAATGATAAGTGATAACAGTTTTTCAAAACATCAACCCAATGTACATATATTATCATTTATTGCGGTCTTGTCCACCAATATTACTCTCCAGTCAGTCCTTTTCCAGGCAGTCTAGTCCATCTGATCGACTGCAGCTGGTCCTAAGCCATGCAGTCCATACATAATTCTGACTACTGGAAGAAAAAGTGGAAAAAGAACCATGTATCAAAAAATATGTTGTGTATTGCGTCATACCAGGAGATGCATTACACTGATAACAGACAGGTGCACTTAGGGATGGCTTATTGGTATCAATGGAGATCAGTACTGGGAAAAAAGACTGAATCTGTTGCAATCCTACGACAAATCTATCCTGAATTAGCTCACAGTCGTGTTGTTAGCTATGTACCTCTTCCTGTGACGTAGTACAGTGTTTGATAAGTATGCATCGATACCACTTTTTTCCAGGCCCAATACGAGTACATGTTTTTGGGTACTTGCTGATATTGATACAGATACCACAATGAGTAACCTGATTATAATGATGTACTTTTCAGTGCAAATGTTAGTATAAATGAGTGCAAAGTACCTAAATCATTAATCCGAAGAGCTCACTTGTGGAGTTTCATATCTTGTTGGGGTCTTTTGACTGGCTGTTTGTGCTGATTTGAACGTCATACAGTACATAATATTAGAAATCTTGTTCTTTGGTGACCACACAGTCTACGCCTTGTGGGAATATGTCAAAGCAGAATGTCTAAAGTGACCAGTGGCTTTGTGTCTGACATTTCCTTGTGCAAGTACACCCTCACACCCTGCTTGAGTCTTTTGTTCGTTTTTGTTCACACAAGGTTCATACACTGGTGTCAGAAGTTGGTATTGGTGCATTGTTAAGGAGTGCAAGTAAATGGGCATAGAACTGGATGGGCACCAGATACCAGTATCAGTATAAATTCCTGTTGTTTGAGTACTTTCAGCATAGTAGCCTACATTGAGACCATCATCTTATGTGAAGTGCTTCTATTTACATTAGAAAAAAACGCTCATTTTAAAGCTTAGACATAATGTTTGATTGATATTGTAGGTTTCATAGGTTATGAGCATCGTAGCAGAAAAGTGGGACCATGTCATCTCTAGGTGCATGTTCTCTAAAACACAAATACACAGTATGATTCACTTTAATATAAATAATTTGAATAATAGGTTTCCAGTTTTATATATTTTCCCAGGAAGCATGTCTAGATTTAAAAATATAAATTTGAAGTAATGCAGTCTTTGTGTGATGTAAGTGAGTCCAATGTTTTCAGTGTTGTTTCATGTTGTACAATCCATTGTCATAACTATCATGCAAAAGCCACATACCTGTGCAGAGCAACACTCCTTATGTTCAAATATAAGGAGTGCTGGTTTGTGTAGAATTGTGCTTGCATAACAGAATAAATCTATTTGCTGTGCGTATATACACTGACCAGCCACTGCACTGTGGCCACAGCACTGTCTGATCCACTTGTACCAGCGCAACACACATTACCACCATGTCAGTGTTATTGCAGTGCTGGGAATGATCCAACATCCAAATAGCACCTGCTCTGTGAGGATCTATGGGGGTCCTGACCACTGAAGAACAGGGTAAAAGGGGGCTAACAAAGTATCAGAGAAACAGATGGACTACAGTCTGTAACTGTAGAACTACGAAGTGCAGCTATACAGTAAGTGGTTAGTAGTAGTAAGTTAAACACCTCAGTGTCATTGCTGGACTGAGAATAGTCCACCAACCAAAAATCAAAAAACGCTGTCCAGCTGTGGCCACTGATGAAGGACTAGAGGATGACCAACACAAACCAATAGATGAGCTACTGTCTCTTTACGTCTACCTTTTATCTACAAGGTGGACCAAAAGGTAGGAGTGTCTAACTGAATGGACAGTGAGGGGACAATGCGTTTAAAAACTCCAGCAGCCCTGCTGTGTCTGATCCACTCGTACCAGCACAACACACCCTAACACACCACCAGCATGTCAGTGTCACTGCAGTGCTGAGAATGATCCACCACCCAAATAGTACCTGCTCTGTGAGGGTCCATGGAGGTCCTGACCACTGAAGAACAGGGTAACTACAGGGTAAGTCTGAAACTGTAGAACTACAAAGTGCAGCTATACAGTAAGTGGAGCTGATCAAATTAGTGTAAAAACAAGGAGGTGAACTTAATGAAGTGGCTGGTCAGTGTATGTTAAATGACTGATATTACAGAATTATAGAAATACTAATACCTGCTCTGTAAAATTATGTTGTATAGAAACTATAAACATATTTGAAACAACATGGATAAGTTACAAGAAATGTATCAAAACCCAAAAATCTCCACCAGTCCACTCTAGTCCTAGCGCATGAGGAAAAATGGGCAGGGACCAAACACAGAATTGAGATCACATCCACAAGAGAGAAGCCAGCAATCCAGTTAGCAGTAGCAGAGCTGCAGGGGATCTTTGGCACCCAGATCCCTCAACAGTCCAGGTGCTGGGAGTGTCAACGTCAGGCAGCTCTGTGGGCTCCACTGAGGGAACTTCGTTCCGGTCTGTAAGATAGAGAATCTGACTTTAGACAAAGATCCTGTACTGTCTGTAAAACTGTTCATCCAAGGAAGGAAAAGCACAATTTACTCCACAGTGCTTGCTGATGTTACTGCTTCTACATTTCTACACTGTTCAAGCCAATGTGAATATGAAATAGAGAACATGTACGAGGAGTTTATGGATCTTCAGCCATGTTTCATCTGGTAAATTTCTTATAGACAGGGAAAAAAGTAGAACTGTTACTTCTCCCCGTGGAGTGCCTCATCATCTGAGGATCATCTCATCAGCTAAGATCCAGTTTCAGCGGCCGTCATTATTTACAATGCAGGTATGAGACTACACTGCTGGAAGGCCAGTGGCCTTAGTTGGCTTTAACATACTGAGTTTATTGAGTTTACTGTCTATATGCCTTGCTCTAATACACCTCAAGAAATGCATTAAAATAATTAAAGCCAGCAAAAGTAGATGCATAGCTAAAAACAGTGCTAGCATTCATCTTGAGGCCTAAACAGTGTGTCTGGTATTCATAGAGGTCCTAAGTTGGATGGTTGCCCCAGTGCTGACTGGCTGCTAACTAACCCACCATAGCGGTGCTGGCTTCAACCGCAGCGAATATTCGGTTAAACAGATTTCTTTTGAAAATGCTCTACATTTGAAAACGTTCTACTTTGATAACGCGCTCTTCCACCCATCAATTGAGATCTTACACATCTCAGACCTCATCACATTTTTCAGATCCAAGGTGTAGTTTCTGTTGCTAAGCTGTGAAGGACCAACTGGGTTTTAACAGCACCACCCTGCGCCAGACCAGCACCACAACTCTAGGTAATAGTTGATAATATCAAAAAAGGCTCGATTAATAATATCCATAGAAGCTCGCCAGTTGTGGGCAAAGCAATTAAACAAGAGTTTTGATCATGAGACATTCAGCAGTTTCAGGAGGTTAATTAGGGGGTTCCGGACCCCCTCAGGACGCCTTGTATTTCACACCTTGGGTCTAAATGTTATCTGTACTTTTGACTAATTCTAATAAAAGTGTGTCATACAGTGTCATAAACAACACAAGCAAGTCTATCTGAGATGAACAACTTGGCAGTTGTGTGATCGCAGGCTTGTTAGCCTCTTTAACCTCCAGTGGAAAACAAACCCGTCTTTGCTGATTGACTGCATCTGGATTAGGGGGACATTTGCGTGAATTAGGAAATGACTGAATAGAGCTTTTACAGGTACCTAGATTAGCACACATGTCTTGCACACAGACCATTTCTTCAGGGCATTTCGAACATGGCTTTCCTGCCTCATATGGTTTTCGTCCAACTACGTTGCCTCTGGAATTTAGACAAGAGAGAGAGAGAGATAAGTTAGATTCTTCACCTCCCACATCCAGCTTTAGTATCATGTTGAAACAAGGGTTGGCAATAAGAAGTCATTTTTCATTGTAGTGATAAATTGTCATATTTTGTCTGAATATGCTTTTGTGAGCATTCAGTTCAACCCAACTCTACTGTCATTACAGCAGGAACACATAACCAAAGGTTTTCTTCCCTTTGATGTAACATACTCTGGTGGATATCATCAGTACTTAAACACTGAGCAACTGCATGTTGCACTACAAATTAGTGCTATCTGTTCTGTTCTATCTGTTAATGATCTGTTCTAATCAGTTTATCAAACCTTTATATATCATTATTAAATGCAGTGTTTTCTATAAGCATTGCTATGTGTCCGTTTTCCACCTGCTTCTGTTAGAAACATCTGCTTTGATGTACAGTTGATGACCTTACTGTGAGCCTTCCCTTTAGCTATCCTGTAGGCCTTCCTCAGTGGTCGAATTCTGACCACAGAGCCAATCTTGGCTGGATATTTTTGGGTAGTGGACCACTCTCCGTCCAGCAGTGACACCACAGTGCATAATACGCTTCTACCAGCATCAGAGCCCCTCTCATTTACATCCTGTATAAATAAAAATAATGCATAGCCACCCTCTACTGCGCGGTGTTGCCATATGGCAACAATTTATCTTAATATAAATAAAAGCAGTGATATAAAACCTGTGTTTTATTATTTAATTGTGGGGAAAGGGTCTTTTACTTTGAAAGGACAAATACTTCATGACATCTCATGGCCAGGAATTTTTATTATGATGTCATTATGTCAGCAATCCCCCTTCTGGCCACCAGAGGGCTTCCTCTCCTGAGTTCTAACATGGTCACCACAACAAGCCTAATGAGCCCCACCTGATCCTCATTTCCACCCTACTCTGCTATAAAAACCCTCTCAGTTGCCCTCACAGTTTGAGACGTATTGCCGGTTCCTCAGTGTCTGCCTTACCAAGCCTTGTTTATTCCCTTGTCTTTCTTTGGTGGTTTGGACTGTTGCCTGCTCTTTGGGCTCTTTACCCTTTTGGATACTTTTGCCTTCAATTTTCCAACTGATTATTTTGCGGAGCGTATGACACGATGACGTGAAATTTTGCCTGATGATTGAAAATAATAGTGAAAAGTGGTCAAAATGGCTCTCCTGCTCCCACCTGATGACAGAAACAGTTTCATTCGTTTCGTTTTTTGATTGAAGTTTAGTCTCAGTTAGTTTGTGGGGACTTGGATAGTTGTTCTGAAAAGTAATAATAGACCAGGTCTAATATTTTTGTGGAATTTGTTTCATTGGTTTTCTTTATCTACTATTAAGGCTTGTGAAAAAATTTTAAGCCAGATTTTTTTTGCAGGAATATAGAAAATTCTAAAGGGTCCACAAACTTTAGGTATTTAACAGTAGAACAAAATTATCATAACAAACGACGGTGCATGGTTTGGCCTTTACAGATGGTCAAACACAGCAGGCATCCACTTCTAAACCACCGTTCACACACCGAAAAAGGAAAACTGCAGTTTTTGGTTTCAGTAATTCTATTTCATTCTAGTTAGTTCTGCAGTGGACTTTTAGTCTACAAGCACTTTTTTCACTGCACGTTCTTTTAGTAATAGTTTTGGGTAATTGTAATAACCCAGCTGTACTTGCTTTGAGACTCATAGTGTTGTGTTGTCCTCTCCCGGTAGAAGGATAGACAGAAGCACCTGTGGATGTTTTCAGATCTAAAGAAAGAGTGCAGCTTAATTATCCTGCTGCTTACTGGCTGTTCTGACTGGAAACCTATTAAATAAAGGGTACTCACTGATGTTTGCGCAGTACTGTACATTCTGTACAGTTGAGGTGTAAGCATCTGACTGTGACAGCGAGCAATGGTGAAAAATATTTGTGATGAGCTTAAATAATTGTGATCAGGCAATTATGTAATAATAGTGACAGGCCTAATTGCTCAGCAGAATGTTTTGCTATTGTATTCGTAGCTACCTGCTGTGCTTGCATGGTCGTAAAATAAGCGTTTAATAAATGTTGAGAAGGCAGCCAGCAGGTGGCGATCGTCTGCGCTTTCCCTCCTCATAGTGCACACCATACAGCACACATGCCAAGACCTCAGCAACAGCCTCAATTAACACACCTCATCAGCTAATTAGCACGGCCTTTACGAACTGAATTCAGAGCTGAACGCTAACCTCTGCAGGACTTTGGCCTGGAGGGTTCCCAGGTTTGACATGCCTGCTTTGCAGCACGCATTGCATACAGAAAAGGTAGTAGAGCACAGGCTTGTGTGGTTTGGCTTTACTGTAACATAGTTAAGCAAAGACTTACGGAGGGACATAATTGCAGACCAGCATAGTAGCGTTCTGAAAGTGCAGGCCCTCAACAGTCTCACAGATGTGTGCTGCACAGCCCACCTTGGTGGTCTTCGCCCAGACAATCTAAAAGAGAGACACATTTTTTATTACGTCCTAAGGATCATTATTCAGTAACGACATGGAATTAATCTTAATTTACAAATTACAAGCTTAATTTCAGTTACAAGCGTAGTGAGGAATACAAGTCTGGAAGCAGTCTTGCAGGTGATTGAATATGGAGTGATTTCCTAAAACAGCTGGCCTGTTCAGGAGGCTACAATGCAAAGATTCAATACAAAAGAAGAAAAAGAAAATGAAATGCTTAAGACTGGAGATGCATCAACACCGTTACTGATATTGGGTATTTGGCCGATACTGCTCTCTGTGTTTTGGATCATGGTCCTCCCTTTATTAAACTTCCATTTCTTAACTGATTGAGTCACATTTTACCGATTTAGTGGGATTCATTTTTCCAGCTACCCGTGCAGTGTTTCCTGGGCCACTGGCTGCCACACAACCCCACAGGCGTTCTTTTATCAAGTGCTGCTCTTTTTTGCTCCAAACAAAGTGTTTCATTTTTACTTCATCAGTCCACAACACTTGTTTACAAAATGCATCTGGTTTATCTGCTCATTTACTTTAGTGATGAGGTCAGAGGTAAGGTTTCCTTCTAAAGGCTCCTCCATGCAGATCCCGTTTGTGCATCCAATGGTACGCCATCATTCTTGCATTAGCTCAACCTTCCTGCATGACCTTTGCTGTCATACAGGGGTTTTGCTTTGCCCGTCTCGCCAGCACACAAGCTTTTCTATCTGAGAATTTTCTAGGTCTTCCAGATCTTGCCTTGACTTCCACAGTTCATGACATTTCAGACAGTGGAAATAATGAGCTGGAAGTAATTTGATAGATATATTTGTAATCTATTAGTAATTTGATTAGATATATGACAGGCAGCTGCTTAAAGGAGCCCGTCATTGTTAGCACAAATTTGAAGAGTCAGAGAATTGATTATGCTCTGGAATGGTCACCTGATGTCACCTGACAGTTTCTAATACCTGTTCTTGACCGCCCTAACAAGTCAAATAAGGCCTAATGAGTTAATAAAGTTAATAAAGACTATACTGTCCAAACTACATTTACCATTTTTTCCCTATTGTTTGGGTTAATCAAATAAAAAGCACCTGTGCATTAATATTGTTACTTAGTAGTAATTTTAGTAATTTGCTGAAGAGGTTGTGTTTACCTTTTTACTTAAAAAAACAACAAAATATGTCACTTGGCCAGGGATGCCCAAACCTTTCCATGCAGCATTTTCACATTGGCCAGACTGTATTTGTACTCATAAGATGTGATAATCAGACACCCATCAGCCCAGATCTGGGCTGGTTTTATATTTCATCCATGCTCAAATTCCTCACCTGTGTATAGTGTCCACACATCTCATTTTCAGCACAAGTGTTAGTTTCATAGTCATAATTTTTGTATTCTTGAAACCTGGAGACAGAAAACAGCCAGGAAAGAAACAATGAACTTACAGCAGCAGCATAAATAAAGACGATGTGCTGATTAAAAAAGAACAATGTAGTTACACTGAAGGGTCCATATTCACACTTTTAATACAATTTTATGAATCATAATTCATTTTTACATGAAAATGTTCCAACCTCTTGATAAAGCTCACACTTAAGACCTTTACACCTTTCAAACTGATATTTTGATATATGGACTAGCCGCCCTGTATTGTGCCTTATTCAAAAACTAGTGCAGCCTGAAACACTCCTTACAACCTCTTTGTGAATTCACGGTCTCGCTTTAATAACTCTAATAATAATAACACTAATGTTTACATTTGTAATCAGACTGGAACAGCGATTTTTCTCAGCAGTAAAAAGAAGGGTCTCATTAATTACATTAAGACATTACTTATACTGGATCTGCCAGCTTTCCTAACATTTAGCCGGCGTTTATATTACTAGTGCTGTGATTATTACACAGTACCTGTATAATAACTACACAGGTAGAACAGTCCAGTTATTATAAAGTGTAACTTTAACCCTACAGGAAAGTTTCCGTGTATAAGATACACTTGTGTAATTACATGAGGCAAAACTCAGGATGATACATAGGCTGTACTTGTGTAATACATCTGTAATGTTGCCTAAATCATCAGTTGTCAGTGTTGTTGCAAATGTTATTCATGTTTAACTACACAGTTATTAGAGACACAATATAAAGCGAGGCCGAATTAACTGTATGAACCATGCATTATTACATCGAAGCATCTTCCAGTCATCCATTTGACTCAGGTTGGCTATAATCTTCATTCTTTGGGTGAATTGGTTGGTGAGTGTGTCATAGTTTATCCATACCAATCAGACATGGCCTTGTCGATATCAAAGGGTCCAGTGGAGATGAAAAGGTTTTCCCCCATTACATCCTGCACATCAGGGTTGTGATTCCATATGCATTTAGCAACGTATCCTTCTGCCATCACAGTGGGCGTGTCATCCCATGTCTGTATCACAAACATAAGACATGCTGTAAGTATTTGTATTCATCCTTGTATTCACAATTACTGAAGCACTGATATGGCAACTGTGGGCTGATGATGATGATATCTGATATTTTTAATGTAAATATCTGCCAATATCATTGCAAACACATAAACATGTATTAAACGTACAAGTTAAGATCAATTATAATTGGTCCAGTCATGGACTGGAGGTTAGGGAACCTGCCTTGCGAGGAGAAGGTCCTTGGTTCAACCCCCTGGGCCGAGAATACGTGACTGAGGTGCCCTTGAGCAAGACACCTAACCCCCAACTGGTCCCTGTGCGCTGCTGATAGGGTTGCCCACTGCTCCAGGCAAGTGTGCTCACTGCCCCCTCATGCGTGTGCATTCACTAGTGTGTATGTGATGTTTCACTGCTCAGATGGGTTAGATTGCAAATTTCCCCATGGTGGAACTAATAAGGGTCACTTAATGTAATCTAATGAGCATTATTGAACAATGTAACAGTGAAATGCAGACAGCAAGTCAGCATTACCTCAATGTTCTGCTCATCTGGAGCACAATAAATACATCATCAAACATCAGTTTAAAAAATTCAAAACATCTGCTCAATGCAAATCTTTTTTAAGCAGTTGTCTGCTGATTAAGATTAAGAGACCCTTATTAGTCCCACAACGGGGAAATTTCACCTCCGCATTTAACCCATCTGGGCAATGAAACACCACATACACACTAGGGGGCAGTGAGCACACTTGCCCGGAGCAGTGGGCCACCCAATCCGCAGCGGGGAGCAGTTGGGGGTTAGGTGTCTTGCTCAAGGACACCTCAGTCATGTGCTGTCGGCTCTGGGGATCGAACCGGCGACCTTCTGGTCACGAGGCTGGATCCCTAAACTCCGGCCCACGACTATAACCAATATGATTCCAATCCCTGCTTATAATTATTACAGTGTGCTTGCTACACTGCAGAGGTGCCTGCCCTTGCTCTTTGACATCCACCGCCATCCCAGAATTGTAGCCTAGGAGTCTAAAGCAACATCTTAACTCTGAAATCTTGTCTTACCTGTTTAGTCACCATGACTAAGACTGAATTTAGAACAGCAGCTATATCAGAGCAGCAGGATCAGAACAAGAAAACAGTATTACAGAAACAGCCTAACTAGACAACATTTTCATAAATACTGTCCTAACTTTAGGACAACCACAAAGGTGTCCAGACTTCTGTTTTGCCCAACCGTTTCTACTGTTTTTCGCAGCAACAGGCAGCATAGTTCACTATAACTGTAACTGGCGTAATGATGTTACAGTTATCTTTGTTGTAAATTGGTGGTTTGACTTTTGAGGTGTTTTTTTTTCTAATTTTAAAAACCCCAGACGCTGCAGACATGATGTCCCCTGCCCCCTCTTATTACATTAAACCCCTTAAAATTCCAGGCTAATTACATACTAAGGATATTATCTAGTACCTACAGGGACTTCAGTGCAAAGTGGTTGAGAACTAGAAGTGTGTAGTAAAATGCCGGTGGTCTCTGGCCATTTAAGAGGTTAATGCTAATGAAAACTCATAAAATAACTGGGGTAAAGTTATGATATTCATGTGAGATTTGGAATTGTGCTCTTCCTCACCTCAAAATATTACAGCAACAATGTTCAATAATAAGGAACCAGTGATAATTGTGTGGCTGGTTATTAGGAACTGACTAAAACTTTGGGAAATGGAAACTGAAACTGGGGAGCACTGAGATACACAGAGAGCGCTGTGTCAATATGCCACTTCCTGTTTATCACACTTTGTTTTGCTTTGATCTTTTACATCGGTAACAGTACATTGCTAACATTATTTTGATACGTGCTTACGTTCCAGCTATGTGCAGATCGTCTATTGCGACGTAACAGACATGACAGTAGACTTTCATCAAGTAGTTCAATTTCCTCACTTGAGATAAGATTCCTAAATGAAGATAAGATTTGCTTCTGTAATACTAATTTGTGAAAAACCTTATCTTGACCTGTGAGATCTTAACCCCTTAAAACCCCAGGCTTATTACATACTAAGGCTTATTATTCAGTAACTGCAGGGACTTCAGTACAAACTGCCTGAGTTATTTTCATAGATGTAATGTGTAATACATTTTTGCACCCACTGGCGAGCCCTGGCCTTTTAAGGGGTTAGCTTACATATTCAAAAAACGATAGCTCTTTAAAAGTTCTTTAGTAAAGAAAATATTTCTATATAGAACAATGAACACTCAAAAACCCTTTACATGATTAAATGAAGTTAAAATAATCACCCTGTGCTTGTCTGTCTAAGCAAAATGTTCTAACATCTTTTCTGGCAGCTGTGTCGGAGACAGAGGAAAAAATCCTTACAGTTCTTCAGATTGCAGAGTGCTGTATATCAATGTTAGAAGCAACCCTCATATCTCCATTTTTGACAATTTCCAGTTTTTGACATAATTTGAAAGTACCTGTTACCCTTTACATTGTTTGTGAATTTCATGAAAAAAGGACTAAAAGAAATGACCAAAAATGACTTGCAAAATCATCTGGTTCCATTGACTTTAATGTCATTGACATTAAAAATAAAGTGGGTTTTTTCTTTCTCCTCTGAAGTTAAAGTTACCCTGTTGTACTTCGGTACTTTGACTATATAGAACCATTTTCTTTTTCTTTCCTAAAGAACCTTTGAAGAACCATCATTTTTAAGAGTGTAGGACTAAAGATAGGAGGCCCCAGATATCTTTCTCTGGGGTTCTCCCAAAGCATACAAAAACTTTTTCACCAGTACTGATTTTAAAGTGCTAAAAATTCCCATAAATCTTACATGACCGAACATTACAGCACTTTACTGATTAATATGACTGTCAGTTGCCAAATGTATTTACATCAAAATATAATCCACAGATTTCTTTCACTCAAACAACAGAAACTCACATTTTTAAGCAATAAAAATATAAAAGAACGCACAAATTTGGCCTTTCAAGAGGTAACAAGAACACCCTCAATGCTGTACTCTTCATTTAAAGTTCCTTGTTTTTCCTACAATATAGGCAGCATAATGTTTGGTTTTCTTATAGCATTTAAAAAGTCATCAGTGCATTATTGTAGTATTTCAGCTGATGCTCATAAATCTATGAAACATTAAAATGAGCCAGTTTTATCATTGAAACCAAATATATTGCTCAGGCCCTTCATTTTCAATGGAGAACCAAAGTTTTGGCCACATTTTTACAGTGGCAATTAGACTGTTGAAAACTGAGACACACCATAAATGTGGACGTGACAGAGGCCCCAAGGCACAGACTACCAATCATAAAAACCACCTGCTAGCTCCCTGCTGGATGTGACAGATCATATGCAGGGGTTCATGGAGGAATGAATAAACATAGTGATTCATTTAGATCAACCTCATTAACACCACCCTAAGCTCCTTGCACATTTTTCAGATTAAGATAAAAAAAATATATTCAAATAAAAAACGTAATTCAAACATTCAAAATATGATATTCAAATTTAAGCCCACTGGCACAGTTTATACAACTCGGGTCCCTTTTATGCAAATGTAGTAAAGTGTTAGGCAGCTTTTTATGAGAGTCACATATAAAAGAACTAGAGAAATGACAAGGGAATAAGGTGAGGTGGCTATAGGCCTGACAAATCTTGAGCTTATTTGTTTGCACCACAGTTAGTGTATAAGTGCATAACATAGGGAATATTTTGGGCACTAATGGGTTAGTAGCATGTTTAATTTGACGTGTTTTTACTGTTGTTGGTAGGGAACTAAGGAACTGCTGAGAATATTTGACTAAAGTGTGTCTTTGGACCATTACATTTAGTCTAGTGTACTAATATTTTATATATTTTAAAATGTATTTGTATTTATATTATTTCCCTTCAAGCAAGAGTATCAGCTCTTTTTCAGCCTTTCTTTTCCAATGAAAAAGCAGTTTCAAAACTTGGTGGCACAAACAGCAAATCTGTTTAATGTGATGAAATATAGGAGTGTGTGATGTTGTAAGGGGTCATGCCATCATGCTGGCTGCCAGTGCGGGCCTGGGCTTTGTGCTTGGAGAGCTGCTAGGTGCAGCTCCAAAAACTCAAACTCCCAGAAGCCCTAGGGCTAATCGGTGCTGACTGGTTGCACCTGAGGAACACTGTATAAAAGCTCACACAAACTGCAGCTCCACCTACACCTTTGTAGAGGGGAAACCGGTGCAATACTTTAGCCCAGGGGGATGGTACAAAGACAGTAATAAATAAACTAGTAACTTAACGCCCGAGAGCCCCACCACCTCCCCGTCCCATGACAGATGTAACTGGTTCTTTGTGGAATTTACTTTTCATTCACTGGCGCAAGTGAAAAAAATAGACTCGAAGTACAAAAGAAAGTCAGATAGAAGGGCTATTGTTTAGATAAAAAAGAAGATGCACATCTAGTGCAGCCAATGTGGACTGAAACATTGATTAACACCTCACAATTCCAGTGTTACATACTAAGGCTTATTATTCAGTGACTAGAGGGACATCAATGCAAACTGGCTGAGCTACTCTTAGCTTATTGAAGAGGTTAAGGCCATTTAAGAGGTTAAGAGCATGTCTGTTCAGACAGATGCACACTACAACACAATATAAATATAATTGTTTTCAGGGGAATTTTGAGAACAAGTATTTGAGTACTTGTTCAGAAATACCAGCAAGTATTAACATCTGTTCAGGCCAGTGTTGCCCTGGGCATATTCCATAGGTGTTTGTCTGCTGTAACATGCAGAGACTCTTGGCATATTTCTAAACCAATAATTGTTGAGTAATCAAACCAGAACCAAAGACACATTCAAAATAAAGGTCCATGTACTCGTCCACTAAGCAAACAATTCCGAACTCGTGCCCTAAATTCCACCCTTAAAACTAGCAAAGCAGGAAGATCTCATGGGGTTTTCACAACACACACACACACACACACACACACTCACACACAGACTGCTATGTCTGAGTGGTCTCGAATAACATTCACATTCCTCGCTCTGCTTACTCTTACATATTGCGCAACATAATCCCCTGAATCAGGGCACACCCCCCACCCCCCCACATACTCTCCTCACAGCCAAAACCGGAACCCATACAGCTCCCTTGATGCTCAGGCCTAGACCCTTCTGACCTTTGGTACTGCTTACAGATGTACTCCACCTTCCACTTAAAGTAAAGCACCGTCACATTTAGGTGAATGCTGCTTGGTTCATCATCATGTTGGTATGTTCTGTGGAGTTGGGAATGCTCTGCAGATGAGTCTCTGCTTCCTGACAGGCATATTCGAGTATGGTTTTCTGAGCTTCATGTCATGCTTCCCAGTTATCTTTCCATCTTTTTGGTTCTCTCCTTTCAACTGCAGGTTGTGGAATGCACAACAATGACTAGCTATGTTCTCAGCTGTATGACTCTCAGGTAAAAGAAGGCTTTAAATAATCTAGAACCTTTACGTTTTATAGAGGTTTTAGACTGTTTAAAGTGCCAGTCTCATCATTAACCATCCATTAAAAGGTTATTTGGGGAACTTTTGGGGAAAAGGGTCTTTGATATCATTTTATATTTTAAGGAGCTTGGAGGAACAACTGTACAAGCCATTTGGTTTATTAACCATATATCTATTACCACAAACTCATAAGCTCTTGTACAAACACAGAGACTTAATAGCTTACATTTCCCCATATACTTTGCTAAGAAGCTTTTCATCAGGATAAATTGGCTGGTGTCTCTGGCGGTTCAAGTAGTCATGAGAAATGATTGAATTGGACGTTTTCATTTAATGAAAATGTTGACGCGATAATCATTGTTCGCAGTAGTAAAGCAGTCGTGTATGAGTGATAGCGCTGTGATTTGCGGTTATACAGATCAGATGTTGAATGAAGTCCAGGAAAATTGAGAGCTGAGGCTCAAGTGAAGCGCATGAAGCCAGAGATGACGGACATTCAATAAAACAAGCAATGGCTGGTCTCTCATTAGAGCAATAAAATGTCTACAGTGTTAAGTAATTGTCTTTAGATGGTGGTTCTGGTGCATGTCGACATGTGTGACAGCTGAAAAGACCCTGAGTTATGCTAATAGCTACATGTTCAGCTGAAAGATTTGTGATGAAAAATGGCAACTGACTGTGCCAAACACGGCCACAATAATAATCTCAGTGGTCACTGTGTTGTGTTACATCACCAGGTCAGTGATTAGGTCACCAGTGTCTCTTTTACATTGCAGTATTTTGTCTTTTTTACCCAATGTGCTCTCTAATTTGGTCATTGCCCAGTTCACTGGCAAGGTCTCTTCCTATAACACAGTGCTACCAGGCTGAGAGAGTGAGGGCTAACACTTCTAATGACTTCTCCATGACAAGTCAGGCTACACTATCAAAATGCTGCAACGTAACATCATTGGATAGCTCAGGGTTCTCGGCATTGGCTAGCATCGTCCTGAGTGTTGGGGGAGAGGGAGCACCATCCTAGTTATGCCCTGTTGGACTGCTGGCCAGCCATGTCTGTGGCATTACCATGATCAAGCTCATGATCTTCCGATTATAGGGCCAACCTTTAGACTCTTCCACAACTCAGAAAAGACTAGCAGCCAGTAAAAGCCTGTTTGCCCAAACTAGACGACTAGCGCCAAAATAGACCTTCTGCTTCCAAGAAAATGACAAATCTCAGAATTAGAGATCCATTCATTTAATAAAGGAAATTATTTGGTACACAAGAATGTGGCATCAAATATGGAAGAACGTCTATATGCTGCTAAAAGTTAACAATAATGTATCCAGATATCACAGGTGGGCCGAGTACCTTGGCCAGAGTTGATGACATTAGTCCTTCTTCTGAATCATGACGAGTAAAAACTGTAAACTTCTCTGCACAGGTGAGAACACATACCAACCTGAATTTGGTAAGAATACAAGTGAAAGTTTCATGAAGTGATATTTTACTGTAACGGTGTTTGGCAACCATAACCTACTCTGAACAACTACATTCTTCGGCAGAAGAACTGCTTATTGCAGTTGTTATTGATAAACAAACTAAACTATTTATTGAGCATTGGTGCTTTCTAATATACTGTTTAATTAGTGTCGTGCAACAACACCCTTAACTGTGGTAAAAACACTGTTATGCACGTCTTCTAATGATGTATTGCTTTAACAGTCTGCTGCTATGTTTGCATTTCTTATGACAGAAGTTTGAGGCAAGCAGATCACATTCCTCTTCATGTGCTCCTATGTCTGCGGTTGTAATGTTTACCGTGATGCTCAATCCGCACAGATCAGCACTTGCCCTGGTTAATTAACTGAACAAATGTGTTTGATTATTAAGCATGCTTGAAACAGCATAGCAGACACCATTATCCCCTTAAAAGCCCAGCCTTATGCCACACTAAGGCTTATTATTGAGGAATTACACTGACGTGCAGTGAGATGCAAACTGGTCATTTCCAGTTCTACCAGTTTTTTTAATTAAATTATAGAAGCATGTAATAAAACTTTGAGCCTGCTGGTAAAAGTGCCACATATCACCCAGTAAATATAACAGTAAATATGGTCGTGCGCAAATTGCTGCAATGTTATTTACTTTTAACGTCATGTTAAATCTACTGGTGCGCTTTGTGAATGGGTCCAAACTTTAGAATAGTGTCAGGATTGGTCCCTTCCAGTCCTGTCCATGTGCTTTGTTTTGGTTTTCAGTCCTGCCCTCTTGTTTCGTGACTCCACCTGTGTTTCCACCTGTCCCTCGTTTACCCTCATGTATTTAAGCCCTGTGTTTTCCCCTGTCTGGTTGCTGGTCTTTGTTTGATTTGTGGGATTTGTTGGATGTTTTTTGGATGTTTGTTTGATGTTTGCTGGCTGTATGTATTGTCGGGTTGTTTGATTCTTGTTTATCATGTCTGCCTATCAATCAATCCGTATTGGCTCAATGACCCTGGACTGTTTGGACTACGACCCTGGATTTGCCCTGAATAAATCTTGCTTTTCTCAGCATGTGCGTCCGCCTTATCGCTCCCCAACGTTACAAATAGTGTAAGTAATGTGTTCAATTAGTTTGAACTGTAGTCACAGTAAAAATATTTTAAAAGCAATTAGATATTTATAAGGGTTATGCTGTGATCTATTTAAATCCAAGACATTGAGATAGTAATAAACTAAATATATCCAAAATCATCATTTATTGGGCACTTTCTATTGAGAGGTATTTGCCCCAAAAACTAACCTGTCAATTTACACTTCTGGAACAATACTTACATCTTTATTTTGCATTTTTAATTTCTTTTAAAGTGAGTGTTAAAATATTTAGGTTATGAGTTTAATTGCAAATAAGAAAACCTACTTCAAAAATTGCTGCCCCACATGTTCATGTCAGTACTGAAACACAGAGGTTTAGATTGTGGGTGGAGCCTTGTTTTAGACCACACCCCTGCATTTTAGACCACAACGTTTTTTGCATTTCTGTCCCTCATGGCCACAGGGTGGGCCGTTAGACCTCATTGATTTGAAGTAAATGTGTCCCAAAGTCTAAAAATGGGTGTGTGACATTAAGAATGGTCACTACCGAAACACATTTTTTGCAATGAAGTACTTTTATTGTATTTTAATAAAAATATTATGATTTTATGTGTCCAACTGTTCAAAGCTGTGTTTGCTAGTCATGTACTGGCTACTTTTTGAGTTCTGCTCAAAACTAGTTAAGTCACTACTGAAGCATTTGGTTTTGGAAGTGACAAAATGGGATGTTTAATCATTTATTTTAATAACATAAACACAACTAATGTACAGGGTCACTCAAAACAGAAGGATTTAAGTCTAAAGTCCAAAGCAGTTAAAAGTCCAAATCAGTTAAAAGTCCAAATGTATTTTCAACTTTGAACTATTTAGTAGACTGATCAGTATCATCCAATCACAGCTTAGTAAAGTTGTGTTAGTTAGTCCTTAGTTGTGGCATAAAAACTAACTAAAGAGGAGTTTTTTGTCTGGAAATATAATTTTGACTAATGGATATGTCAGGTTTATTTTTGCTCTGTTTTAAGAGACAAATACAAGACAAACGTCCCGTCAAAACATGCTATATTAATGGTGTAAGGCAGTGTTTCATACTGAAGTACCAGTATGCGGGAAGCATTAACTTAACTAATGAAAGCTTAAATATCAGATACTGTGACACTGCATATAGAAATTTATCACTACAGGTCACATGCATTTAAGTTTTCGAGTGGTTAGGAGGGACAGTGAGGCAAACAAACCCAGCAGATGCTCATTATTCGTTTTTGTTCAGATGTAAAAGAGAAGATAACTTTAAATATAACATTTCGCAAAAGGATGGAAGCCATAACAAGGTTTTGCTCAGAGCCAACATTGAGAAATAGTGTGACACACCTGGCCCAGATGTCCATCTATGGGCAGGTCTGAGCAGGTACAGTGCAGGTGCTCACCATATTAATCATGTTGGCAGCTGGTGGCTCAACCATGGACCGGTACTGGTTGTGCAGTTCCACAATACGGTCCTTCTGTTCATTGGTGAGGTGGCCAGTCGCTAGAGCCGTGAGCATCCAGAGTCCAGCGCAGAGGAGGGTCCATCTCAGAGCCATCTGCAAGTGCAGTTTTAGGGAAGATAAATCCAGTCGTGTTTCTGATTTGCTGGTCACGGTTTGTGGATGCTTCCTTAGTGTGTGCAAAAGCAAAAAGAAGCCGTTAACTGTAACTCCCACCCCTGCCGCCTTTGCTCAACCCACACTGGCTCACGTTACAAACCTTACTCACGCGCACACATGCATAGCCTTGGCTGCTCCCCTGCTGTCAATAATCCCGTTTAGTCATCGCCCTTCTGCCTCATGAACCCTTGCAGGCTTATATCGGAAGCTTTGAATCAACACAAAATGCCCATCTCAACCCTAAACATCACTATTCTCCACAATATGTGTCCTAACACCCTGGCCCTGCTTCCTTCTCACTGTCTGGTTCATAGGGAATGGAATGCCAAATAACAAAGGATGCACTCACATTCAATCCACCCTTGTTTTCTCAGAGATCATGCTGTGGCTACTCAAGTTGCATTCATAATTTCCTCAGCACCAAGCTGTAGAGCCGTAGCCCAAGGCTTTATCCTGTTAGCTCAAAAGTCATTTTTGAAATGAGCATTAAAGTAAAGGTCAGAAAAGCATGACTCTCCGCTGGGAGTCTTTCCAAGACCATCCTGTTCCAGCAATTCCTGGTTTGAGCCTCAATGCATTTAATGAGATGTCTCAAACGATTGCAGAAGATAGAAGTTGAGTGTTTGCTCTGCTCTGACACACCTGACTCAGCTTATGATGCCTCCAGTAATTAGGTGTTAAATCAGGTGTGTTAGAGCATGAAAAAGCTGAGTGTGGCAAGTCGCAAATGGTGCAGTGTGCAGTCGTGTTCAGCTGTTTTCCTGTCCTGTCAGAACGGTCACGTTGTCTTCCTGCACATCTTTTATGGTGCCAATTTGTTCTAAACTACCTGTTCTATAATTATCCATTTAGAGCTTGTGAAGAGATGTTCAAACACATCCATAAGTCAAAACAGCATCTGAAATTCTTCGGTTGTACGTACCAAAGAAAGTATGTGGAGAGATGACCACACCAGGTAAGGTTGTTTGCGTATTTCTGCTGCTAATCTACGTTACTATGCCTTGTTAATGAGAGAGGTCAGAGGAGAAAGCCCAGACTTCTTTGAGCTTGCAGGAAATCTACAGCAACTCCAGTAACCACTCTTTACAACAGCATCTCTGAATACACATGTTGAAGATTGAGGTGGATGGGCTACAACAGCATAACATCGGGCTCCAGTCTGTTTAGCCGAAAACAGGAATCTGAGGCTACAACCTTGATTTCTGCTGTGACATGCAGATACTATGGGCAGAATTTGGCACCAAAAGCATGAATTCATGGACACATGGGCCTGCTTTGGGCTCAAGCTGTTGGTGAGGGTGTAATGGTGTGGGGAATGTTTTCTTGGCAGACATTGGGCTACAATATAGAGTATTGTTGCTGACCATGTGCATCTCTTTATGGCTGCATCCAGCATTATAATGTACCATATCACAAGCCATCTTAAACGGCCTCCATGAATATGGCATGGTTCTCCGAGTTTACTGAACTTCAGTGGCCTCCACATTCATCTGATTTGAATCCAGGAGAGCACCTTTGGGATGTTGTAAAATGGGAGAATGTACAGCTGACAACTCTGCAGCAAATGTAGATTACAGACTTTGAGGAATCTTTCCAGCACTTGTTGAATCCATGCCATATAGAATTTAGGCTGTTCTGAGAGTAAAGTTGGGGGTCCTACTCATTATAAGAATTCCTAGCATTCCTAATAAAGTGGCTGGTGAGTGCATATATGTATGTATGTATGTATGTATAGACACTGTAGGTGTTGGTTCAGGCTGGTTGGGACGGCATGGGTTTGCTGCAGAATCTCAGTGTCAACATAGCCCTACACTGTGCACAACACATGCCACTACAATAACAGAATTAGTATAATAGCCAAGCAGAGAGTGATTCATACATGAGTCACAAGTGCAAGAGAGACCACTGGGAGTCTAGCCTTTTCTTTTCACCACCATAACATTCCAACAGTACCCAGCACTGTATCATTCCATAAACTTGTCTTGAACAAACTGCAGGGGTACCATCAGCCCAAGGAATGCCAGCATGTGTGGGAGGAACAGCAAGGCATCCAGGGAACTGTTGTGAAAATCCAGAGCTCTAAGAAGTGGAGCCTCTGTCTAAGATCACCAGTGTTAAACCAGCAAACGTTCGTCCAAGTCTGGGCTCAATTAATATATATATATATATATATATATATTCATTTTTGGGTAAAAAATAAAATGTAGCTGATCAGCTAAGTTATGTTTAATGTGCAACATTTACTAGTGTAGCTCATAAGCAGTAGCCGCTTACGCGACACCTGTTAGCACAGTCTGAACAGTCTGCCTAGATAATCTCAAATAGACCTGCATTTAGGCTACTGTCATTAGCTATGTGATGTACTTTGTCCATTTCCATTGCAAAAAGTGAGTGTGTTTACATGCGCTTAATAATCTAACAGCTACAGAAAATCTGATGTTGTCAGTAATGCGATCAACGTGTTTACATGCGCTTGCGTAATCAGACAATGGGAAACGCCGGGTTTACATAAAACAGGCAGTAATGGGATTTCTTCTTTCGCAACCAGCCAATAAACTCACAGAAGACATGAAGATGTGGGTAAAACTCATTGTTAAACTGCAGCTTTTCTTTTTAAACATCAAGTCACTTTATCAGAAAATTGAAATGTACATCATCTAGAAGATGAAGTATAATAAAAATTCTTCACTTTGTCAGGCATGTACTTGATTTCAGCACTGCTCCAAAGTGTTTTGTCGTCATCTCGCGCTGCTCACTATTCCTGGGACAGCACTCTGTTTTCGTACATGTGCAGACTGAGAAAAGCGAAAGAAATCAGAGTGAGGGTTCACATGCAGTGAAAAAACCTGATAACTGACGTAAACTCTTTAACGGATTTCTTGATTAGATTATAGGCCTTAATCTGCTCTAGGAAATGCTGTTCCCACAACCCGTATCATGTGTGATGATTCAGGTATGCAGTTTGCACAGTGCTAATTGGTGTATGGAAGCTTCCATAACTTGTTAGCTATATTAGCCTCGTACCTCTAGTGCAAAACTCAAAAAGCAAGCTTTATATTCCAAAGAAACTTTTAAAATTGATTTCATGTTTTTTAGATTTGAGGTCTTGTTTTTTGCTAAACTACTGCAGAGCAGTGTAAACTGGACTTAAACTATATGACTGGATTCAAAGCTGGAGGCATTCCACAGTGAGTTTAATACCACAGTGAGCATCATTTTAAGTGGGTCTTTTAAATGTGACCATGATATTGCAATACAATCTTAAATAAACTTTTTTATGTGTATGTTTTTTTTTTTTAATTTAATTGACTTGCTCTGAAAATGACTGATGGCCATCTTTCTTCTATTAAGCTTGTTTATGTTCCCGGCAGCTGGGTGTGGACCATCTCTACTCTCGGTTCATGATCCAGTCAACCCAGAGGAGAAACTCATACTCACACATGTCAACAAAACACTGGAGTCATTACTTCTGCATGCGAACAGGCAGGGCTGAGCTCCACATGCTGTAATCTCCAGCAAATTATATCTATATGGACACCAACATTTTGCCAACGTTACACTCTGCAGAACGTTGACGTCCTCTGCGCACTATGCACCTCAGCATCCGCTGATCCTGCTCTCTCATTTTACATGGCTAGTTTACGAGTTGCTGTCGTTCCCAATCGCTTCCACTTTGTTATGATCCCACTGACAGTTGACTGTGGAATATTTAGTAGGGAGGAAATTTTACGACTGGACTTGTTGCTCAGGTGGCGTCCGATCACGGTACCACGCTGGAATTCACTGAGCTCCTGAGAGCGACCCATTCTTTCACTAATGTCTGTAGAAGCAGTCTGCAGGCCTAGGGGCTCGGCTTTATACACCTGTGGCCATGGAAGCGATTGGAACACCTGAACTCAATGATTTGGATGCGCGAGTGAATACTTTTGGAAATATAGTGTATTTCAAACTGATGTTTATTTAAAAACATTCTACAAAAGCAGAACGTTTTGGTGAAGCTGGGCTACTGTGCTAAAGTCAATGTTATATAAGCAGATATGAAAAAATATTGTTTATTGGTTAACGGCCTTGGCCCACCATTCCCGTATCAGCGCCTGTTTTTCACATCATATCATTTACAGGATGTTGTTATCTTGTTATCTAAACTAATGACTTTTACCCGCCTCTCAAATGTCTTTTGAGTTCTAATTTCGTTACTGTGCACTAGCGGGCAGGAAAAAAAATATAATATTAACTAAAAATATTAACCATAAATATTACCCCTTTGTTTCACTCTGAGCAGTTGCAAGTGAAATGCTCAGCTAGCTCCGAGAGCCTTCTTGATACTTTTACTCAGAAACAGAAGGAAAATGCATTATGAATGTGACTGTAAGCACTAAGAGTTTTTGACAGTAAAGAAAAGTACTGAATAAGCATTGAAACTAATTTCTGGACCGGCATGTAAATAAAACTCCCTCACTCCTAGTCAAGCTGCTGACGAATGGGAAACAAACCTTGTGGCGTTCTGAGAGGCTCATGTGTCGTACAATAAATTACTGCTGCACTCCTAGTCAAAGAAGTGGGCCAAGCCCAAAATGGCAAAACGTTATGCTTTTAATGCTGTTAACATTAAACAAATAGACGAAGTAGCTTATTATGGGAGAGCCATGCGAGTTCCTCAAATGTTGAAATTTTGTGTGTGAAAATTTCCAGACAAGGTTTTACGGAGAGAAGAGTCAGTGTAGCTCCACCCAGCACTGATGGCTTCAAACAGCTGAAAAACACTGCTGGTTTCTGTTAAATGTGAGGCCACATGTTTTTTGTAGGGTTTAAAACGGTACCCTGTCCAGGCCAAAACCATCAGTAAAACATCACATTTTCGGCTTGGCACACGTTTTTGACTAGATTTATTTGTATTTATTGCTGTGTGGTGACTAGGCTAGTCTTGCTAACAGCTAGTTTTTGTTTTTATTAGTAAACAAAAACATGATGACATTCTGCCCTCAGAGGATGCTCGAATTTTGGATAAACACAGTGAACATGTATCCGGCACTCGGTAGCTGCCAAATCAACCTCATGATGTGGTGAGTCAGGAAAGGACGATCTGATGCCTTAAATCTGCAGAAGCTCGTGGTCATGTAAGAGGGCAAGAAGTTGTTTATCGTTTTCGTTCATTATTATTCATTGTTCATTGTATAGTTTAAAATGTTTAGTTTAAAATATGTATAGTTAAAAATGTGAATCTGTTAAAAACAGTAGTTAATATTACAACTCTGATATTTAGTCCCTATGTACTGACTTACAGGGGGGGGGGACCAATTAAGAGGGACACACACTCACACACGGGGCAGGAACACCCCCCCCGGGGAGACACAGAGAGAGAGAGAGAGAGAGAGAGAGAGAGAGAGAGAGAGAGAGAGAGAAACAGTTTTTAACAGTGTTAACAGTTCTTTTGCTAATTGTACTGTCCATAGCCGTTCGGTGGGAAATAAAAGAGAAGTTCTACCTCAACCTTGTAACCCGACTATATTTGTCCACCCCTCTGAACAAGAGACTTGGAACTACACGCAACTTTGAGGGTTACAGTCATTTGGGGCGCCAGCTGCAAAAGTTTGGGAACCCCTGACATTTATTGTGGATTTCTCTGATCCTCAGATAGACGCATAACAGTTTTCAAGGCCTCCTTAGCCCGAGACTCAGATGAAACCGAGTCCAAATAAGGTCAAGACCAAGAAGAGACTGAGACCAGATACGAGCACTACAGCACAAGCGTGAGGGTCCACAGGACTGAACATGGGAAACTCTATGATGCAAAAGCTTTGTAGACTTTCAGCAAGTTCAGTTCCTGATGCGGTGCTCCAGTCCGGCAATACAGCAAGCAACGACTTTTGCATGTTTTGCTTCACATGGTTGAACCTGCGGTCACTCCCAGACCCCTGAACTGAGTGAACCTTGTCAGAATGAAGATGCTGAATCACCTGTGTTTCATTTGTCCTGACTACATGGAAACACAGCAACATGGGAAAAACTGTCATGAGCTGCTGACACCTAATTACATGGACATCCAACCTGTTTCACCCACAGAGCAACAGTAAACTTAACCAAAACTACTTTTTCCCAAACACTGGAGGCAGAAACCAGCTGATGCTGCAGGGACCAGATGTTTTGAAGCCTGACACTACGCTCCACTGTAACCTAGTATTTTCACATGAAGCTAAAAATGGAAAAGAGGGCAGTAGAAAAGATGGCTGCAGCTGCCGTTATCAGCTATGCAACATACTCTGCCTCATTAGTATAACAGCGTCTTAACTCAACCCCATAGTGCTAACTGGTGCACACGGGCTTCAGTTAGTTTTTAGACACATAAGCCTTTAAGCTGGAGTAGCTCAGGTGTAAAGGATGCTTTGTAAATAAAATGTACATCAGTGCAATTTTTTGATCAAGTCAATCACTGAATTTTCTGAAATTCAATTCAATAGTTTTTATGTGACATGGTGATTTCTTTACAGTGGTGGTGATGCGGAACCAGGGGTCACAATGACGAAGCAATAGCCATTTTATTTACTATTCAAAGTGACCATCGAACCTGCAAGTACGACTCTTTTGAGTGTTTATATTGTAGCGTTGACTTTATTAGCTTTATTAAACCGTTGCAGTAAACACCTTACATAAGAGAGTTCCCTCTAAACCTCGTTTCGTCTTGATTTCTCGGCCGTCAGCGTAGACTCTCTCAGCACTTCCTCATCTAACAGAAGACAGCTCCACCGTATCGATGAAGAATGTCTTGCATAAGGTTCTATATAGCACCAAAAAGGGTTCTACTTTGTTCGATGTCAAGCTTGTGACAACCCTTTTTGCTGCTATGTAGAACCATATAGAGCACATGCTCCATCACTTTAAACTACTTCACCATGCAAAGAACCATGTAAACCATATACATATAGAACCCAGGGTTCTACATAGGACCTTTCCCTGTGCTAAATAAACTGTGGAAAACTTTTTTAAGTTTATATACACCCTTAAAAAGTTGGTTATTCAATGGTGCTTTTATGAAGGCAACAATTATACATACAGTTGAATGTGAAAGTTAGAGCAGCTCTGGTCAAATAACATGTCTTGTTGACTTTTTGTTGAGAATAAGTTATCACATCCTTAAGAACACAGTTAAGTATGGTGTTTTCAATTTTTTTGCGGAGTTTAATCTACTGGGGAAAAACTATAAAATAAAATATAGCGGGTAGCGCTGTTGACTCATACCAAGAAGGGTTCGATTCCCCGGCCGGGCAACCAGGATCCTTTCTGTGTGGAGCTTGTCTGTTCTCCGCATCTCTATGTGGTTTTCCTCCCACAGTCCAAACACATGCAGTCAAGCGAATTGGAGATGCTCAATTGGCCCTAAGTGTGTGAGTGTGGGTGTGAATGTATAGGTATGTCTGTCTGCCCTGTGATGGACCGGCGGCCTGTCCAGGATGTTTCCTGTCAGCGCCTAATGAGCGCTGGGATGGGCTCCAGCAACCCCCGCAACCCAGGAGGATATGCGATCAGATGATGAATGAATAAAAAATGTGCTACAATTTTTGCACAGGCCACATTTTATATTAAATTTTTTCCACTATGTTAAATTAAACAAACAAACAAACAAACAAAAAAGCCAGTAACTGTTCTCTGTAGAGGATGCGTTCCGCTTAGAAAACCAAGAAAACGTGGAATTTAACCACACAGAGCTTTTTGCTAAGAGTGCAGTGATCTACTCAGCACTTGGGGAGTTTTGGGGCCTTCAACTTCTTGCTGGGCTACTTTTCATCGTTTCAATGAAGTATTAATATTTTAACTTTCACATATGTTTAGACTGATCTACTGACCTCTGAATATCCCTAAACCTCACTGCACTGCAGCTGCTACTTGTTGCTGTTGCTGTATCCATGTTCTTCTTGTGCTCCTCTCTCTAGCCTTTCATCCCTGTTCTGTGTGTGGATAAAGGCCAGTGCATCTGCTCATACTGTGCAGGAGACAGATCTGCTAGTTGAAAGGATTCCCGGGGATTTCATGGTGTAAGTTACAAAAGGTCTCAAGAGTATTTAGAGCACAAATAACACTGACTGACCCTTTCGCAGAGGGATTTACACTCACACAGCAAAATCAGTTCTCTCCACTGGGTGGCGGTATTATCCTCACACAGACAATCGTCCTAGAACTATATCTCTTGGACTTGTTTAATAGGAACTTTCTCATGTGTGGATAATTACAGGATCTAAAACTCTTGTAATTTTTTTTTATTTTATTTAATAACAACATGTGTAGTGTAGATTGAAATATTATGAAACAGACACCAGAAGATGTTTACTGATGCAAAGTACCTCATGGTCCTCACTCTCGCGGTCACTCACTGAGTGCATTGCTTTAATTATTTATCCTTGTTTACTTTCCTCGCATCTTAACTCCGCCCTCTTTCGTCGCATGTTTCCAGGCTTAGAGGAATGGTTCAGTGAAAAATCCAGAGTATCCAACTTTAAACTTACCGCAGATGTTGTCGATCAGCCAAGACATGTTTGTTGTCTAAATTTTGCTTCTTCAAATAAGCCCTGCAGTTGTAAGCTAACGTTGCTAACAAACAGTAGAAATCAATAGTCACCCAAATCTTTCCTGTAAGTACATCCCCAAAACGTCTCTCAGCCCACTCAAACTTCATCCAGGTCTTCATTAAGGTTGGGCAGACTTGTCAACGTGGTTTAGGACAGAGTATGACTTACTGTGAACTTTAAAACACCTTTTGTCTAAAATGTTCACACTGTTTCGTTCATTTTTATAGTTCAAACTGTCCTCTAAGCCAAGTCCACATGACCTTAACAAAGACCTGAACGTGGTTTGAGTGGGTTCAGGAAAGTTTTGAGGATTTATTTACAGAAAAGATTTAGGTGACTATTGACTTGTATTGTTTGCTGGCAACTTTAGATCCAGTGCTGCAAAATAAAGGTACTAGACAGGATACTTTGGAGCGATGTTATAGAAGAACCCTAAAGAATCTTTTCAATTAAAGGTTCTACGTGGATGTGAAACAGCTTTTTTAAGTTTAAAGAACTTGCACCTAATGCAGAACCCTTGAAGAGCCTACATTTTTAAGTGAATGAAGATCAGTAGGGTACATTCTATGCATCTGCAACAAATTATATATTTGAAAACAGTGATTTAATGTAGACATTTGTATGGTACTGTACATGCAAACACACTGGCCTATAGATTTCTGGTGTTGCAAGTGATGCTATGAGGGTAGGAATTTTCCCACTACTTCATTCAGCCCAGCCCAAGCTGCAGAGCCATAAGGGGCAACGCCTAACAGCATTAAGCTGTGATCAGCTCCAGATGTGAGTTGAGGAGAGGGCTTGTCTTTTAGGAGCCTCCCTGATTCCAGCCATCTGCTGGTCCACCGATGATGCAATCACCTTCGTACCCCACCCTTAATCTGTATGTACTAGAGTTTTGTTCCCAAGGTGACAAAGGAACTCAGAAGAGAGGCCCTGATTGGCCCACAGGTCCTCTTTTTATGTCCTCCATTGTCACAGAGGTCAGACATGTTACAAAACAGACTTTTAATAGTTTTAGAGTCCGGTTTGGTCAGATGATTCCAATTAATAGGATGTTTTGCTAAGAGTGCTGTCACTTATAGGGACATACTAGGAAAGAGCAAGGCAGTAGTTATGAATGGTGTGTCCTGCATGGCTCAGGCCTCAGGGGTTTCTGACCTCACAAAGATGTGTCTGTCTGCTATGTCATCTGGTGATGGACAATTATTTAGTTTGATTCACTGCACTTAACATGCTTTGCTCAATTTCCAAATCCCAAAAGTCAAACATGTGAAATAAATAAAGACTCTGCATATACACTACATGGACAAAAGTACTGGGACACCTACACACTACACCTACAGGAGCTTTAATGAATCCCATTCTAAATCCATAGGCACTAATATGGAGTTGGTCCCTCTTAGCAGTTGCAACAGCTTCCACTCTTCTGGGAAGCTTCAAGATTTTGGAGAACGTCTGTAGGAATTTTAGATCATTCATCCAGAAGAATGTTTGTAAGGTCAGACACTGATGTTGGGCGAGAGGGCCTGGTTCACAATCTCCATTCTAGTTCATCCCAAAGATATTTGATGGGGTTGAGGTCAGGACTCTGTGCAGGCTTCAACACCAAGCTCACCTGGCTATGCCTATATGGACCTTGCTTTGTGCACTGGGACACAGTCACGCTGAGACAGAAAGGGGTCTTCCTCGAGCTGTTCCCACAAAGTTGGAACCAAATTGTCTTGGTCTGTTGAAGCATTACATTTCCCTTCACTGAAACTAAGGGTTCTAGGCCAACCCCTAAAAAAACAACCCCATATCATTATCCCTCCTCCACCAAACTTTACACTTGGCACAATGCAGTCAGGGCAGTCAGGCAGGTCACGTTCTCCTGGCTTTCAGTCAAATCAGTGTATCAAGACTGCAAGGCTGTGTGCTTAATTGTTTTCACCTGTTAGCAATGGGTGTGGCTAAAACACCCATAACTGGATGGGGTGTCCCAATGCTTTTGTCTATATAGTGTATGTACATATTCACTTGTTCATCTCTTTTAGTTTCATCAGCTCTTTATATCTACTCTCGTATTCTATTTAGCTTATTTTCCACGTAGTCACTGCCTTATTTTCTTTTGAACATTTGGTATGGTCTGTGTGTTTGTTTGGTATGTTTTATATGCCACGTTACAGTGACTACATGTCCCCATTTTCAAGGAGATGTCTTATCTTTGGGACCTAAAAAAATTATCTGGCCAGGATTCCTAAATTGTCTGAAATGTCCTTGATCTGGCTTTGCTTTTATGTTGACATTTGATTTCAACTCCCCCACCAGTGTCCTCTTTTTGAAAACTGTGGTCCCCTATGTTCATATCACATGTGTGCACTCACGAAGACAAATTCTGGGTGTTGTTTCTGGGTGGTGTTGATATATGGCTTCGCTTTGCATGGCAGAGTTTTAACTTGCGACGAACTGTGTTCACTGACAGTGGTTTTCTGAAGTGTTCCTGAGCCCATGTGGGAATATCCGTTACAGAATGATGTCGGTTTTTAATGCAGTGCCACCTGAGGGATCGAAGGTCACGGGCATTCAATGTTGGTTTTCTGCCTTGCCGCTTACTTGCAGAGATTTCTCCAGATTCTCTGAATCCTTTGATGATATTATGGACTGTAGATGATGAAATCCCTAAATTCCTTGCAATGTCACGTTGAGAAACGTTGTTCTTAAACTGTTGGACTATTTGCTCACGCAGTTGTTCACTTCTTTGCTTGTGAACGACTGAGCCTTTCAGGGATGCTCCTTTATACCCAATCATGACCCTCACCTGTTTCCAATTAACATGTTCACCTGTGGAATGTTCCAAACAGGTGTTTTTTGAGCATTCCTCAACTTTCCCAGACTTTTGCTGCCCCTGTCCCAACTTCTTTGGAACGTGTTGCAGGCATCAAATTCAAAATGAGTGAACATTTGCAAAAAATTTTATTTTTTTGCAATAAAGTTTATCCGTTTGAACATTAAATATCTTGTCTTTGTAGTGTATTCAGTTGAATATAGGCTGAAAAGGATTTGCAAATCATCGTATTCTGTTTTAATTTATGTTTTACACAACGTCCCAACTTCATTGGAATTGAAGTTGTACAAACCTTCTACAATTTCTTCCCACTGACTATAAAGAAACGCATGAATGAAGCTGTATGGTACACAATCAGCCAAGAGACTGGATTATTATCATTACTTTGGTTTTACTCTTTTAGATGAGTTACAAACTTACTAACTGCCATTTTATCTCTTGCAGCTGCACACAAATCATCCAAAAGCTGCTAACTACACCAGTTACTGCACTTTTTTGCTTGAAATCAGTGTCCACCAGTAGATAGAATTATTTAACTTTTGCGTCGTTAATTTTTATGGTTAGCAAGTGAGTAGTTTAGCTTGCTAACTGCACCAACATTGAGGATTTTTTTCATCACTAGTCTTCCAGATCAGCCTCAGTTGCTCTCGTTTCACAAAGCGACTCTACTGTGATTGCAGCTTTAGCCTTCTGGGGAAAAAATGTCCCCTATGCCCACATTTTCAATATTTACCCAGCTCTAAATTATTCAACTCCAGTTTCATATCTAGCACTTGACCTGGCTGGTCCAGGTGTGTTAGACTCAGGAAAGCACTACCCTATGCTTTGCATATGGTCATCAAACCTAATACTGGAAACCACTGCTGTAGAGCAGCGTCCTGGAGGCCCAGTGCTCTGCACGGTTAAAGGCTGCTTTAACACCCCCACTTTATCTCAATAGTGGCATGAGCTGAATAGTTGGATGAGGTGTATTGTGAGCAGGGAAGCACTAAAAAGTGCAACTCTATGACCCGAGTTGAGAAACGCTGCTGTTGAGCATGTTTCAAACATTGTCCTCTAGGGGTCACTGTAGGCCAAATCCAGAGCGGCCATTTACAACTTGACTATAAGTTTTGTGGGGATTTCATACCCACCCTTTGTCAACAGATCACCAAATGAATCACTTCCATACAGAGAAGAGCGGGAGCGCAGCTTATCACGTCACTCTAAATCAGGAAGTCACAGCGGAAACTTTTTTTATGAAGAAAATCTGGAATAGTGGGCCTCACTCCCAGGAGCCCGGAGCACTGCTGAGGTTTTAAATGTAGACCCGTTAAAATCAAACAGTGTTATAAAGCTGTAATGACATGTCAGCTCTCAGTGCACAGCAAGATCGGAAAGCATCAAACAAGAAAGTGCCAAAGGGGTAAAAAAAAAAAGAATGGACAAAAGGACAAAATTCAAGCTTCAGTGTGGCAGCTACTGTTTCAGCTGTGCTACATACTTTTGGTATGTTTATAGATGACAGTAGGCTGTGTTGTACAGACTCTAAGTCTATTAGAGATGACTTGTTATTTGAGGCAAGTGTGTGAAGATTTAGGAGTGCAGTTTGTGCGATGCTAACTGGCGTCGTTTATGATTTCATTTGCTTGTGTTTTTACATTTGGTCATCAAGCATGTCTTCACAAGTAAAACTGTGTAAATTAGCGCTGGGCATTAAGACAATATTTATCATGTTAAATTACATCACACATTTCTCTGCAGGCCAGTCAAGTTCTTCCACACCAAACCCGCTCATCCGTGTCTTTATGGACCTGCTTTGTGCACTGGTGTGCAGTCATGTTGGAACAGGAAGGGGCCGTCCCCAAACTGTTCCCACAAAGTTGGGAGCATGAAATTGTCCAAAATCTCTTGGTGCTGAAGCATTAAGAGTTCCTTTCACTGGAACTAAGGGGCCGAGCCCAACTCCTGAAAAACAACCCCACACCATGATCCCCCCTCCACCAAACTTTACACTTCATCCATCGGATTGTGGTTCTTCCTCACACTGTTTTATTATATGCAGTTTAAATAGATTAGGAACAAAAATACTTAAAATTACTACTGATATTTGTTAGATAGAGTGTCTAATTGACACGGTTTACTGCAGCACTGGTAGCCTACATGTTAAAGGGCTGATATCTGTATATTTTTCTTTTCTTTTCCTTTCTCCCTGGCCTTCCCTTATGATGTTTACCTAGTTTTATGGTCATAATTCATTTTTACAGGATTGCTTTCCATGCTCTCTTCATCCCTTAACAGTAAACAGGCTAGTGTACGTTGTAATCATTCTCTGTTCTGATTGGCTATCCTCCAAGAAGAAACACTCCTTATCACTTCAGCATGAGTGGCCAGAGCTAAACTGCTGTAGGCTGAATATACAGATATGTAAATGTGTCAGTTTTCATGACATCACAACATGTTCAAGACAGACTTAGTTTCCATGGATGGTGTTTTTGAAATGTTAACATTTACAAATGACTTCAAACTCTTTCATTTCTGGATGTTGGCCCTTTAAAAGAAGCCTCATGAAGGGGGTTAAGTGAGGGAGCGTGGGCAAAGTGTAAGTAGTTCAGATTCTTCTTTTTTTTTCCTACCTTGAAATAGACGGAGGGAATGCGGAGGGGGTAAGGTGCTGACAATCTTCTTGAGCCGGTTTGACTAGTCACCCACTCCAATACATAAAGCTAACACTGCATGTCTAATAAAAACAAGACCACGCAACTTCTGCTGATCTAACACGGCTTTTCGGATCATGTTCTTCTCCTACAAACGATATATTGGAGTATACTTGTAGCATGTAGCAAAGTCCTCTGTGGCCAAAAATGGAATAAATGCTTAATTCTGATGAGAAATTGTTTCTTGGTAACCATAAAAACGTCTCTGTGATATGAAAAAGTTATGTTGGAGACCAAAAAATGCTGCTATTCAACATTTACCACTGAGGTTATATGCTGTGATCTTTCAGTGTGCCAGGCAAAACAAATGTAAAAGTTCAGTCCATCACTCTTAATAGATGACTGGTGGCCATCACTGTGGTCTCTCTAGGCCTCTATCTCTGGGCCTACTCAAAAAAAACCACGCCAATCTGGCTGGCACCATCCTTTTCTTCTGCATTTGATAAGACCTTTACTGTAATGAGTGATCTCACAAGGTGACACAGCTACAATGCTCTGCCAGGGCAAATAAACGAGTGACGGATGAGCATTAAAAGGCTGTAAAGGCATATGTACACATTGCAAGCTCGCTTTACTCAGTACTTCCCCACAGGAATGAGACAGATTGGGATACGTTACGTAAATACAGGGGAGGAAGTCTAAAGTTAATAAATGACCCAACCAAATGTCAACGTTGCCATGCGCCAGTGGCTCTAAATCTAACCCTTTTGTTTGTGGTAGTTCATTCATGCTCTTGCAAAACACTTGACCCTTGCTAATATCTGCATCCTGGATTCTGCCTTTGTTTTCTTTCCGGGTGGGAAAAATACTCAGGATTTACCCACAGCAGTGCTACACCATCCACATGCAGCACTGTGTGAAAGTCAGAGACCCTTCAATTGATTAAGTTCAAGTTAGTCATTCAGCCCTGCGATGGACTGGTGACCTGTCCAGGGTGTATCCTGCCTTCCGCCCGATGACCGCTGGGATAGGCTCCAGGCCTCCAGGCTTAGAAAATGGATGGATGGATGGAAGTTATTCATTATTACAGCTTCCACTCTTTTTAGGAGATCTGATCAAATCTAGGTGCTAATTAAGAAAAGTGTTTTTCAAGGTTTTATGAAGGACCTATTTAGATCCATGAGCTCTATACAGAACCATTTCATGCTTAAATGGTTCTTTGCTTGGTAGAGTGGTTCTTCAGAGTGATCAAGAATGTGTTTCTGTATTCAGCCTTTATGAAAATGGTTCTATATAGCACCCAAAGCGGTTCCACTATTGTCCCAAGCTTGGTGCTATATGTTTATTTTCATCCATGTTCTCTCACTACAATGCCCAGCATGCATTGCACAAATACAGCATACAACCGTTGGGAGCCCCCCTCACAGGAATAAAGAAATGTAGATGCTAATAATTACAGATACATTATTTGGTTTCAGTTTGGTTTCATACTGTTTGTCCAGAGTAGCTATAATGAAGTGTTTTGGATTGATGTGGAAAATTTAAGAAGAAAGACTGGACACTGAAAAACTGCATGTTTCAGATGTTAGCATTTGTTTTTCTATGGACAGATTACATGTTAAAGTATTTCAATATTTAATCATTATGGGTAAATATCATTTACGGTGAGATGGTCTGAATATGAGCCAAACTTTACACATTTCCTCCACGAGCTTAATGAATATGTGTAAGTACACAGCTGGCTATGGTGGTTGTATGTTTTGTTGTTGTATACTTCCTGCAACAAAAACAAAAGACTGATGGTGAACTTTCAAAACAAAATACAGTGAGCAGGCATGTTTAAAACAGATGTAGGGATGGCTCCATTTTCTGTTTTGGACAGAGTGCCTCTTTAAATAAAGAAAGAATAGAAATTAAAGGTAAGTAAAGGAAGGAATAAATGACTAGAAAAGAAATTAAGAATCTAAAATAAATAGAACACAAAAGACAGTACAATTTTTTTTAGCACAACCTGTATAGCTTAAGGGAGCTGACATACTGTAATGGAATGGAGTAACCTATCAGTGTAATGTAATGAGATAACATGTCAATGCAGTGTAATGGAATAACATGTCAGTGTAGTGTGATAACATGTAAATAACCTATCAGTGTATTGTAATGGAGTAACCTATCAGTGTAATGTAATGAGATAACATGTCAATGCAGTGTAATGGAATAACACAGCAGTGTAATGGAATGGAATAACATGTCATTGTAATGGAATAACATATCAATGTAGTGTAATGGAATAACATGTTAGTGTAGTGTAATTGATTAACATGTCAGTGTAGTGTAATGGAATAACATGTCGGTGTAATGTAATGTCATGTAAATGTAAGTGTAATGTAATTGAATAACCTTTCAGTGTAATGTAATGAAATAACATGTCATTGCAGTGTAATGGAATAACATGTCAGTGTAATGTACTATTGTAATTGCTGTTGGCATTAATGTTGTAACAGTAGAGTTTTTTTTCTATGGCTGGTTTAGTTTCTGCATTTACATATCTTTTAATAATTATTAATCTATTAATAAGCAAAATACACATTTTCATAGACATGATTATTCACAGCTCAGCGAAGCGTAACGGCCTCCCACAAACTGACAGAAGGTCAGAGATAACATGACTGAGGTGTCGTGCAGGTAGAAATAACTCCGATGTGAAGGCATTAGACTCAAAGAAGTGAAAACGGGGGGAAATGAACCGTGACCCGGGTTCTCCGGCCTGTCACTGTCACTCACTGACACTCACTGTCACTGACACTCACTGTCACTCACTGACACTCACTGTCACTGATACTCACTGTCAGTCACTGACACTCACTGTCACTGACACTCACTGTCAGTCACTGACACTCACTGTCACGCACTGACACTCACTGTCACTGACACTCACTGTCACTCACTGACACTCACTGTCACGCACTGACACTCACTGTCACTGTCACTCACTGACACTCACTGTCACGCACTGACACTCACTGTCACTGACACTCACTGTCACTCACTGACACTCACTGTCACGCACTGACACTCACTGTCACTGTCACTCACTGACACTCACTGTCACGCACTGACACTCACAGTCACTGACACTCACTGTCACTCACTGACACTCACAGTCACTGACACTCACTGTCACGCACTGTCACTCACTGACACTCACTGTCACTATCACGCACTGTCACTCACTGACACTCACTGTCACGCACTGTCACTGTCACTCACTGTCACTCACTGTCACTCACTGACACTCACTGTCACTCACTGTCACGCACTGACACTCACTGACACTCACTGTCACGCACTGTCACTGTCACTCACTGTCACTCACTGACACTCACTGTCACTCACTGTCACTGTCACTCACTGTCACTCACTGACACTCACTGTCACTCACTGACACTCACTGTCACGCACTGACACTCACTGTCACTCACTGACACTCACTGTCACGCACTGACACTCACTGTCACTCACTGACACTCACTGTCACTGTCACTCACTGACACTCACTGTCACGCACTGACACTCACTGTCACTGACACTCACTGTCACGCACTGACACTCACTGTCACTGTCACTCACTGACACTCACTGTCACGCACTGACACTCACAGTCACTGACACTCACTGTCACTCACTGACACTCACAGTCACTGACACTCACTGTCACGCACTGTCACTCACTGACACTCACTGTCACTATCACGCACTGTCACTCACTGACACTCACTGTCACGCACTGTCACTGTCACTCACTGTCACTCACTGTCACTCACTGACACTCACTGTCACTCACTGTCACGCACTGACACTCACTGACACTCACTGTCACGCACTGTCACTGTCACTCACTGTCACTCACTGACACTCACTGTCACTCACTGTCACTGTCACTCACTGTCACTCACTGACACTCACTGTCACTCACTGACACTCACTGTCACGCACTGACACTCACTGTCACTCACTGACACTCACTGTCACGCACTGACACTCACTGTCACTCACTGTCACTCACTGACACTCACTGTCATGCACTGTCACTGTCACGCACTGTCACTCACTGACACTCACTGTCACGCACTGTCACTGTCACTCACTGTCACTCACTGACACTCACTGTCACTCACTGTCACCGTCACTCACTGTCACTCACTGACACTCACTGTCACTCACTGACACTCACTGTCACGCACTGACACTCACTGTCACTCACTGTCACTCACTGTCACGCACTGACACTCACTGTCACTCACTGTCACTCACTGTCACTCACTGACACTCACTGACACTCACTGTCACTCACTGTCACGCACTGACACTCACTGTCACTCACTGACACTGACACTCACTGTCACTCACTGTCACACTGTCACTCACTGCCACTCACTGCCACTGTCACTCACTGTCATGCACTGTTACTCACTGACACTCACTGTCACTCACTGTCACGCACTGTCACTCACTGTCACGCACTGTCACTCACTGTCACTCACTGCCACTGTCACTCACTGTCATGCACTGTCACTCACTGTCACGCACTGTCACTCACTGTCATGCACTGTCACTCACTGACACTCACTGACACTCACTGTCACTCACTGACACTCACTGTCACTGTCCCTCACTGTCACTCACTGTCACTCACTGACACTCACTGTCACTGTCACTCACTGTCACTGACACTCACTGTCACTCACTGACACTCACTGTCACTGTCCCTCACTGTCACTCACTGTCACTGTCACTCACTGACACTCACTGACACTCACTGTCACGCACTGTCACTCACTGACACTCACTGTCACTCACTGACACTCACTGACATGCACTGTCACTCACTGTCACTCACTGACACTCACTGTCACGCACTGTCACTCACTGTCACTCACTGACACTCACTGTCACTGTCACGCACTGTCACTCACTGACACTCACTGTCACGCACTGTCACTCACTGACACTCACTGTCACTCACTGACACTCACTGTCACTCACTGTCACTGTCACTCACTGTCACGCACTGTCACTCACTGACACTCACTGTCACTGTCACTCACTGACACTCACTGTCACTCACTGACACTCACTGTCACTGTCCCTCACTGTCACTCACTGACACTCACTGTCACTGTCACTCACTGTCACTGACACTCACTGACACTCAGTCACTCACTGACACTCACTGTCACTCACTGTCACTGTCACTCACTGACACTCACTGTCACTCACTGACACTCACTGTCACTGTCCCTCACTGTCACTCACTGACACTCACTGTCACTGTCACTCACTGTCACTGACACTCACTGGCACTCACTGTCACTGTCACTCACTGACATTCACTGTCACTGTCACTCACTGACACTCACTGTCACTCACTGACACTCACTGTCACTGTCCCTCACTGTCACTCACTGTCACTCATTGACACTCACTGTCACTGTCACTGACACTCACTGTCACTCACTGTCACTGTCCCTCACTGTCACTCACTGACACTCACTGTCACTGTCACGCACTGTCACTCACTGACACTCACTGTCACGCACTGTCACTCACTGACACTCACTGTCACTCACTGACACTCACTGTCACTCACTGTCACTGTCACTCACTGTCACGCACTGTCACTCACTGACACTCACTGTCACTGTCACTCACTGACACTCACTGTCACTCACTGACACTCACTGTCACTGTCCCTCACTGTCACTCACTGACACTCACTGTCACTGTCACTCACTGTCACTGACACTCACTGACACTCAGTCACTCACTGACACTCACTGTCACTCACTGTCACTGTCACTCACTGACACTCACTGTCACTCACTGACACTCACTGTCACTGTCCCTCACTGTCACTCACTGACACTCACTGTCACTGTCACTCACTGTCACTGACACTCACTGGCACTCACTGTCACTGTCACTCACTGACATTCACTGTCACTGTCACTCACTGACACTCACTGTCACTCACTGACACTCACTGTCACTGTCCCTCACTGTCACTCACTGTCACTCATTGACACTCACTGTCACTGTCACTGACACTCACTGTCACTCACTGACACTCACTGTCACTGTCCCTCACTGTCACTCACTGACACTCACTGTCACTGTCACTCACTGTCACTGACACTCACTGTCACTCACTGACACTGTCACTGTCACTCACTGTCACTGACACGCACTGTCACGCACTGTCACTCACTGTCACTCACTGTCACTCACTGACACTCACTGTCACTCACTGTCACGCACTGACACTCACTGACACTCACTGTCACGCACTGTCACTGTCACTCACTGTCACTCACTGACACTCACTGTCACTCACTGTCACTCACTGACACTGTCACTGTCACTCACTGTCACTGACACGCACTGTCACTCACTGTTACTCACTGACACTCACTGTCACGCACTGTCACTCACTGACACTCACTGTCACTCACTGCCACTCACTGTCACTCACTGTCACGCACTGTCACTCACTGACACTCACTGTCACTGTCACTCACTGACACTCACTGTCACTCACTGACACTCACTGTCACTGTCCCTCACTGTCACTCACTGACACTCACTGTCACTGTCACTCACTGTCACTGACACTCACTGTCACTCACTGACACTCACTGTCACTGTCACTCACTGACATTCACTGTCACTGTCACTCACTGACACTCACTGTCACTCACTGACACTCACTGTCACTGTCCCTCACTGTCACTCACTGACACTCACTGTCACTGTCACTCACTGTCACTGACACTCACTGACACTCACTGTCACTCACTGACACGCACTGTCACTCACTGACACTCACTGTCACTGTCCCTCACTGTCACTCACTGACACTCACTGTCACTGTCACTCACTGTCACTGACACTCACTGTCACTCACTGACACTGTCACTGTCACTCACTGTCACTGACACGCACTGTCACTCACTGTTACTCACTGTCACGCACTGTCACTCACTGTCACTCACTGACACTCACTGTCACTGTCACGCACTGACACTCACTCTCACTGTCACTGTCCCCCACTGTCACTCACTGACACTCACTGTCACTGTCACGCACTGACACTCACTGACACTCACTCTCACTGTCACTGTCATACACTGTCACTCACTGACACTCCCTGTCACTGTCACGCACTGACACTCACTGTCACTCACTGACACTGTCACGCACTGACACTCACTGACACTCACTCTCACTGTCACTGTCACGCACTGTCACTCACTGACACTCCCTGTCACTGTCACGCACTGACACTCACTGACACTCACTGTCACTGACACTCACTCTCACTGTCACTGTCACGCACTGACACTCACTGACACTCACTGTCACTGACACTCACTCTCACTGTCACTGTCACGCACTGTCACTCACTGACACTCACTGTCACTGACACTCACTGTCACTGTCCCTCACTGTCACTCACTGTCACTGTCACTCACTGTCACTGACACTCACTGTCACTCACTGACACTGTCACTGTCACTCACTGTCACTGACACGCACTGTCACTCACTGTTACTCACTGACACTCACTGTCACTCACTGTCACTCACTGACACTCACTGTCACTGTCACACACTGACACTCACTGACACTCACTCTCACTGTCACTGTCACGCACTGTCACTCACTGACACTCCCTGTTACTGTCACGCACTGACACTCACTGACACTCACTCTCACTGTCACTGTCACTGTCACGCACTGTCACTCACTGACACTCCCTGTCACTGTCACGCACTGACACTCACTGACACTCACTCTCACTGTCACTGTCACTGTCACGCACTGTCACTCACTGACACTCCCTGTCACTGTCACGCACTGACACTCACTGACACTCACTGTCACTGACACTCACTCTCACTGTCACTGTCACGCACTGTCACTCACTGACACTCCCTGTCAGTGACACTCACTGTCACAGCCCATGAGCTCAGTCACTGTCACTGAACTCTCGGCTATTCAAAACAACAGCTCCGGCTCAGTGTCATCGCCTCTGATTGGCTGATGACGTCCACCAATCAGTGCTAGCTCTGTGTCGCCGTCTCTGATTGGCTGGCGGCGTCCATCAATCGTTTCCAGCTGCCTGTCACTGTGTCTGATTGGCTGAGGCAGGTGAAAGGGTGGTAGTTCTCAGGTGAGGCAAAGTGAGAGTAGAGCCGTTTAGGACTGACTTGATCTGGAGTGGACTGGACTCGACTGGACTGGACTGGACACGACACGTTCTCGGTTCACGTGCTTTTGGCCTTTGACAGGTAAGAGTCCACCTCACTGTCAGCGCCGACATGGAGTCCTGTACGTCGAGCAGTTACGAGGCTGAAGTTACGGTCGAACTCTCCGCTCCACCTTAAGCGGCGCGGCTGTTGCACTATGGTGCCTCTAATGTAGCGCAACTGCCGGAATAGAACTGCTGCAGCGTTTAAGGTGGAACCGACAATTCGAACTTCGGCTTCTTTGACAAGTTCGCAGTTGGTGAAGAAGTTCTTTAAAAAATAAGCCTTAAAACGGGCGGATGATCTCAGTCATAGCTGCTCAGCAGAGTGAAGGTAAACAGCACGTTTTACAGCTACGCGCGTTCACATAAGCACGTTTTAGATCTATCTGGAACCCCATTCCTGAAATATTGGTTTATTTTCCTCCTTCTATGCTTCTGGCAGCAGCAGGTGAAAAAACTGACTTACTATTTTAAAGTCCTCCTTTTTAAAATCAAAATACTGGCTTAATATCTCGAAATAATCACGGATTAGCTCCAAATATTTACTTAATATCTTGAAATGGCTTGTTTTCTTAGTGTATTCACAAAATATTCATGTAATATCTCAAAACAATGAACATTTTGCTCAAAATATCCACTTCGTATCTCAAAATAACGTGTTGTCTTGTGTATGTGACTTCATATCTCGTTACTTATTTTTCGTAGTGTTGACTTAATATCTTGAAATAATGACAAATGTTCTTGTAATATATACTGGAATCTGGAAATATCTGGAATGAGTGACTTTTTAAAATTGATTTTCTTGAGATTTGTCCAAAAGGCACTATATCTATAGGTAGTTAATCACTATATTGACTTAGCAAGTCACTATTTTGAGAAAATAAGTTATTATTTTGACATACTAGTTAACATTTTTTTCATATTGTGGAGAATGGAAAAGGTTTATTTCTTCCCTACTGGGCGGGAATTGTGTTGACACCCACAGGCAGGAGTCATAGCCAGGGTCTGGTTACATCACATATCTTGTATATTCTTGTTTATTTTCCATCACAAACGTGTTACAGATACTCCACTGTGAACGGCTGTCAGCTGATCATGAGCCAAAGCGGATTGTTTACACACAGTGTGGGAGTAACCAGACCCTTCAGTTAAGACCGATCTGTTTCTTCCTGTCACTTTATGTGAGCCTGAAGCATGTCTGCTAGATCCAGATCATTCCATTAGTATTTCCTATGCTTGATCGGAATTTAAGGTCCACATGAAGACGGAGTCCTGTGTCCTGCAGAGGCTGAGTTAATGTGTGATAGTGAGGAGGGGAGTCAAGGGAGTGGTTTAATCCAGCTGCGTTCGCCTGCCAGCAATAAAGACCCGTTCTCCTCACTGTGGAAGCCCAAAGCCAGTTGATGGCTCGTTTACAGGTTGTGTATCAGGTGTATTTCCCCTCCAGAAGACGTCTTCCTTGTTTCAGCAAGTGAGATCAGATTGGAGAGCTCATGCGGACGCCCTGATGCGCTTTGTATGCATGCATGACAGCAAGGAACTCATGCTAGACATTCCCAAACTTTAATTTCCTCTGCCTGGTGCAAATGTATGTGGGTTTCCTGAGATTATGGCTACTCCAGCCAGAAAGGCCACATAAATAACATGGCCAGATGGATTGGGGCACCTTAAAACCAGCACTGAGAAAAGCAGAAAGTTGTTATTTATTATTATTATCACTATTAGTGGTAGTAGTAGTACGATCTCTGTAAGTAAATCAGCTGGTGCTTCTGGACACAGGTCCAGTGATGTTCCCGGTAGAATCAGCAGATGTGCTCACAGACATAATAACAACAGCAGGAGCAGCACTTTTTGAAATCATTTTGAGATGGACCCTAAGTCTAGAGTGGACGCTGGACCATGCTAAGGTGAAGCTTAGTCTAATAAAAGGCAGACTAAGACCCCCACCCCCCAACCACCACCCCAAACCCATGAACCATTTACCACCTTTTTTTGTTTGTTTGTTTGTTCATTTTCTCGCACAATGATCCAAATTAGTTGCGCATCAATGTGTTCGCGCCTTACATGTGACTTTATTACACAATTATATAACTTGATAATTATTGTTAGAGGTGCCAGATTGCGACATGACAGAGGACACGCCCACTATTGTGGCATTCCACTTATAGTAGTGCGTAACATTAGGTGATTATCTCCTCGACGGTTATTCCGTTTGGCATGCACCAACACATCAGCCCTTTGGCACAGCAGCGCAGATTAAGTCCTGGACTAAAGTTTAACATCCAGGGTGTTTCAGCACTTAAAACTGCGTAGAGAGTTTTCAGGATGAGGGTTTAATCTGAGTCGGAAGAAACAGCCCATTAGAAATGATGTACTTCAACATAATCAAAGGCAGGGAGAATGTGAAGTATGTGTCCTTGGGTATCAAGGGCAGCCATCAAGGCTGGACAATCATTTACAGTAGACACACACCAAACTGACCAGTCCAGTCAGCCACAGCCATGTGCGCTCTTAAAAACAGCTTCGTTGGAGTGATGCCATAGAAGAGTCATGTACGGTTCCATAAAGAACCTTGTTTTTTCTTTGTTTACATGGAGTTTTGTGTAGGACGGAAGCTTTTTAGTAAAGACAAGTAGTCTTTGTCATTCCTCAGTGTAATTTGTATTCATTGGAACGAAATGCCGTTTTTCAAGTCGCATGGTTCGACATTCAACAGCAGCACCAGTGCAGGTACACAACAGTGTGAAATGAGCATCGTATACCAAAACAATAAGTATCCAGAATATTAAATACATACAACAAATACGATTGCATACTGTTCGCTACACAGCCTGTATATGGAAACGAATCTAGAATCGAGTGAACATGCGTATCGACTACAACAGCAGAACTTTCCCAGAAATCAGTGCGATATATGATGCATTTTTATTTTCAAACCCAAAAATAATGGCAAGCAAAGCCATAGCAATAAGCATATTGTGATATTGGCTCAGTGTGCAGCATGTTTTGTATTAAGGACTATTCCTTAAGAGCCTCATAATTCAGAAACAGTGTAAATGTACATACCTTTTTTGTTTACCACACGGTGTGATATAACAAAAATACCATTCATTTTTCTCCAGGTCTGAACTGGGTTTCTCTGAGAAATCATAATCTCATTTAAGGAAAACCAGCTTACACATGGAGTTGCTAGTGTAGATATGATGCAAACAACATCACAGCTACAGAGCTCTGTTGCAAGGCGAAATGAATGGATGCAGAAGCAGAAGGCCTCAATATTTCATTAGTCAATTGGTGGATTTGGTGATAAATTGGTGGATTTATTAAACAATAGTCCATTAGTCTACTGAAATAATCATAAGTTAGTGGCAGCTCTCATAACTTGCAGAATGCTCATCTGACTTTGTCCAGTATGTGTAGTATGTATGACCCTAATTTGGACGCAGCAGAATAGATTCCATTAAAACCAGACATTTTAATATCCAGACATTGTTTCTCTTTTTGACATCAGATCATATATCGATGTATCGTTCACTCTCGCTCCATCAAAGCTAAGCACAGTGGCACTCAAAGACAGATATGATTAAGCCTGGCTGAGTGCAGGTGTAGGCCCCGGCCCTGCTTACTGGCTCTTCAGGTTTACAGGGAGGACTCCGCGGGCCTCTTTGTGTATCTTCCATACGCCCAGCGAGACGTGTGTGCTCTTGCAATTAGCACAGTTTAACGAGGCGAGACTGAAGCTTTGGTATGCTGAATGACTTGAAAACCTCCCCACATGAACAATGATTACTATTCATGCATGTTTGTGTGCCTCAGAGCCATCCTCTCCCTGTTTCAGCAGCTCTGAGGGCCTGGATGAGCTGAAGTTTCTTACGCCGAACAACAATTCGGCTCATTCTCAAGCTATTGGTTAGTCAAGTTGATGGTGCTGGCTTTTTCTATTGACAGAAGGCCTAATTTAGGTCAGCAGCTAATTATCCAGCCCTCGATCTGTTAAATATGGAGTGATTAGTGTTGTTAATGTTGTTGTTGCATTAACTGACCCATTTACAGTAGCTCCTATTACTGACAGGGTCTTTACTGGGAACATGAAATTAGTCATCGAGTAATCTAGGTCATTCCTCTAGATCCAAAGAAGGCCAGACAATAAATATGGACTTAACAAACCATGCATAGCCTTTCAGATATTCCAGAATACCTTAATGGAAGACTAATGGAGGCTAAGAAAATAAAGAAAAGTGTATAAAAATGTATAATAATTTAAAAAGTATAAAAGCAAGCATTTAAAACTGCATAGTGGTGTGTCCATCATGCTCTATTTCTTACCAAGAATTTAAAATATGCACAAATTGGCATCTAATCACTTCCAGTTCATGGAGAAGGTACGTTGTAATTTATCTCCTTAAATATTTTTTTGCTTTTATTCCAGTGATTGAGTTTAAATATGCCTGTCGCAATTATCACATAATTCCCTGATTGCAATTATTTGAGCTGATTACAGTAATGTAAGATGATTGTTTATTTTCCACAGCTTTCACATCTGTTGCATTGAGGCAAATGCATATAAATTAAAGAAAGCAAAACTGTTCATTTATTGACACACCTCAAGCGGTTGATTAAAGTTCTGACCAGCGTTAAAACAGTCTTGTTTTTTTGAGCTCGAACTGTTTCTGTCGTCAGTTGTGAGAAAATATTGATCACCAGGAAGGAAGATAGTAGAGAAAACACTGAATTACATCAAAATCCACCACTAACAAGAGTTCATCCCCTCTAATGCCCACTGCCTCTGGTCAGTGCTCTTTTAACATCTGGACTGTAGTCAGTAACACAACACAAACCTAAACAATCTAGCTAGTGAAACACTGTTGTTAACTACAGAACTTTTTTCCCCTCGCAAGATGTCATGTTTATTTGTACCCCATGTTATGCATCCTCCACATATATTTACATGAGTTTTTAAGGGACTTTTCAGCCATGCTTTCTTACGTTACAGCCGAGGTTTGCTCTATGTCGGGCAGTGTTGGCAATGAACCCAAAATTTCTCACGGTTGTCCCCAGATGTTCTTGTTATGAGGTCACATCTGACTCTGTGAGACTAGACAGATAGCGAATCAGCTAATTTGGCAACTTTAGGCTTGTACTTTTAATAGCTGCATACAAGGAACAAAAAGAAAATTATTTGACAAAATGTTTGTCACTAGCCAAAATTTCATGATCATGACAGACCTATTATTCGATTCATTGCGGCAGCCGTTGTCTTTACATGTTGTGTAGCAGTGGTCACCAACCCTTCTCTTGGAGATCCTTTCCTGCAGAGTTCAGTTCCAGCCTGGATCTAAAATGCTGCCTCCTCCCTAAATAATGCTAATGCATCTGATTTTGGAGAAGACAGTTAGCTGAAGCAGGTGTGGTAGGTCATGGCAAATCTCCAGGACCAGGGTTGGTGGCCACTGCTGGAAAGACATGATAAAGACAAGATTATTATATTTCCACATCATGCATAGTGGATGGGTTTGTTTTGCAGCAGTGCATTGCTGAAATTCCACTGTGTATGTGGAATTTCACTTTGTCTCAGTGCCAGGATTAATCTGTAAACCTTTCTTCCCGAGATCACACAGTTGGGTAAAGCTGTATCTTCTTTTTGTTGCTTTTCCTTGTCAGGGCGTAGTCTGCAGCAACACGTCCAGATTCTTAGGCCTCTGTAATTATTTGTGCTGTATTTTGTTTTTGTCAAAGGTGGACTGAGGCCATATTCACGGCTAGTAAGCTGTCCTGTCGAGTTTTGAAGGTCTCCTCAGCTTACTTTGTTAAAGGTTAGCCTTCAGTGGAGTGAAACTTTTCCACGGTCACTAGAACCTTAGGAATGTTGTCACCATAGCGGGTTCCATAATATCTTCTAATGTGAAAATAGAGTATAATTAGACGTCACACTTATGCTTGTGTTTTGTTAGATTTGCACAAGAACTCTCACTCTTCTTTGCAGAACCAGGATGGTCTTGGGCCACTTTGAATGTACAGCATGTTTAAGATCTTCTCAGGAGTGTTCAAATAAGGGTGCTGTGAGTGCCATTACAAAAGCTGGCTGCCACACAACCCCAAAGCATAATAGATCCACCCCGATGTTTAACAGTTGGCAAGGTGTCCTTTTCATCAAATGCTGCTCCTTTTATCCCCCTCGATTGTACCTTTGACCACAATCATCAAAGCTTTGCATTTTTACTTTATCAGTCCAGAATGGCTTATCTAGATGTTTTGCATATTTACATACAAATGTTGGCTTTTGTGATGAGGTCATAGGTAAAATTTCCTTTTGATGACACCTCCATGCAGAATATGTTTCTGCAAGCAACACTGCATAGTAGAACTGTGCACCACTACTTGTGTCAGCTAAACCTTCCTGCAGGTCCTTTGCTGTCATGTGAGAGTTTTGCTTTGCCTTTCTGGCAGCATACAAGGGTCTTCCAGTTTCTTGACATTTCATCATGATATTTTGGACAGTGGAAATTGCAAGCTGGAAGTGTGTTGATATCAACCTTTTAGTCCTACCATGCTTTGTAGGCATCAGTTAGCTTCATTTTCAGATCCTTAGCCAGAAGCTTACTGGAAGGGTGTCAAAGCTATTGCGCATGCTACAGTCAACATAAAAAAAATATGTAATTTGCCCAGGGGTGCACAAACTGAAAATTAATGCTCACAATGAACATAATTAAAAGCAGTGATTTGCTTACAGTGATTATAAAACCCATCAAGATTATTAGACGAGCAAGTCAAGAGATGAATAACCTAACAGCACAAAGATGCCTGGAGATAAAGGCCTTTATCGGGTTCGTACTCTCACATTTATAAATTTATCTTCCCACAGAGTAGCCCTTTTGCCTGGTGACAGCAGAGCTCCCTGGAGGTGTTACTCCAACCATCATTGCTCCTCATGTGCAATGCCAGCGAGTGACACCTGGCCATGCAATGTTGCCATTGAACCTTTGGTCAGCATGAACAGTGCAGGTAGCAGTGACAGTATGGTCAGCACCAACTCTGGCTTTGTGAGTACCATGACTTGTACTTTGTGTGGTCCCAATATTAATTATTTTCAGTGGTCTGTTATTGGAATGTCCTCAATACATTTGAATTGGTAACTATTTCCTGCTACATTAAAAGTCAGATGAGACTAGGCAGTTGTTTTTTTTAAAGCCATATGAGTAAACGTGAGTGAGAGAAGGAGCATTTAGTTACGCCATCCGAACAGCTGGCATTTATCAAACAGTGTGATCAGTCTTATTTTTTTGTCAGTAACTTGACACTTGTTGCCCAACTAGCTGTACTCTAACTGCAATGACAGTGCCCTGGGGGAAACTTGAAGTGTTTACCATTAGCTGGGTAAGCACTTCAGTTGAGAAGTGGTGTTATGAAGAGTGGGTTGGCTTGTCATTCCATCAGGAAAGTGAGAAAGTCAAATATCAGGCTTTCTGATCTGCTCCCGCTGGCTTGTTGTCTTTCATGCCATGAATTAAAGCCACACAGGACTACAGCAAACTAATGGTAAAACAACCCCCCCCCCTCAAAAAATAGGAGGAGCACAGTAACATTAACAGTGCTTATCTAGTGTAATGATCTACTTGTCTCAAACTCATGAAGGCTTTTACTGTTAGAATAAGCTTTTTTTTTAAAAAAAAAATGCAAGTTACTCAGAAGATTCTGATGGCATGCTGTAGTAAAAGTGACTAACTGTGGCCCTTAAAAACATAGATTGTATTTTTTCATTTAAAGCTGCACTATGTAAGTTTTTGGCATGTGAGGATTTGGAGACCTCTCTGGTTGAAATGTGTAATTGAACATTTTGGAGGAATATTTTGTAATGTGGATTATGCTTCATACCCCTTTCCTGAGCAGGTGAATCCGATCATTGTGAACGCGTTGAAAGAGTACTTAAAGAAAACCTAGTCAAAACATGATAAATGACATGTTTCCCAGAATGTTAGTGAATTATATAGTATGGTTACCTTCATCAGTGCGGTGCTGATTTCACAATTGAGACCTAAACATCGAGCCAGACCTGTAAAGAGATTGTCCTAAAATTTCCACTAAATCTTGCCCGACACCTCTGACTTGTAAGGTACTATTTTAGGCTTTACTTGCACAGACAACATATTTTCTTACAGTGCAGCTTGCATGGCTGTCAGTATTAGTTCTACTAATAGTGCTTTACAAATAAATCAGTGTCAGTTATAAATGACTTATTCCTGTTTATTTCTATTTGGTGTGCAATAGAGTGATGACAGTATGGAGCATCTCTCAGCTGAGGAACGTGCATGCCTCATGTTCCTGGAGGAGACAATTGAATCTCTGGAGGCAGAAGATGACAGTGGGATTTCCAATGATGAGTATGATCGATTGAATCGCAGTCCCCTAACCAAGGTGGCCCACCCTAGCCCTGTTAGCCAAACCAAACAAGAGGGTGCGTACCAGTAGGGCTACAGCAAGTTAGACTGTTTTTCCTTACCTATTTTTATATTAACTCATTTTTTAGTTGAAACTTGCATTTTTATATCTTTTTTTGTCTTTCAGTGGTACCATTCCATGATGATTCCAACAAAGTTTTGGGAAAAGACTATAAATCAAATAGACTGCTTGTGCCAACTCCGCTAATTCTAGCAAATGGCAGCGCTAGAATTCTGAAAAAAACAGCTGAGGTCGGTACACCTGAACAAAAAGCAGTTCCATTAGTTAACAAGCCTAATGACTCTCCATTGAACTCTCACAATCCACCAGCTATGCTAGCTGCTGATGATGATCCTGCTCATTCCTCTCTGAACCCCAAACCAACTGCTGACCAGTCAAAGGAGCTGGCTGACTTGCCACCTGCTTTCATACCTGAGCCTCCTGTTATGGCCGACTCTTCCAACAACTCTAAAACTAAAGATGGCCCTGCTAAGACCAAGCTATCTCCCACACCAAACCAGAAGCACCAGAGTGGTACATCTGAGATGGTAATAGAGCTGATTCCTCCTCCAACAGACTTTATGGATGAGCCAAAACTCCCTCCTCCACCTCAAACACAGTCACCAGAACAGAGTGAATCCCAACCCAAAATACAAGCTCAAGCTCAACAGAAAGCACAACCTCAGGCCCAGGTTGAACTACAAGCTCAAACCCAAGCTCAACCCAAAGCACAACCTCAAGCCCAAACCCAACCCAACATACAACCTCAAGCCGAGGTCCAACTACAACCTCAGACACAAGCCCAAGCCCAACCCAAAGCACAACCTCAAGCCCAAACCCAACCCAACACACAACCTCAAGCCGAGGTCCAACTACAACCTCAGACACAAGCCCAACCCAAAGCACAACCTCAAGCCCAAACCCAACCCAACACACAACCTCAAGCCGAGGTCCAACTACAACCTCAGACACAAGCCCAACCCAAAGCACAACCTCAAGCCCAAACCCAACCCAACACACAACCTCAAGCCGAGGTCCAACTACAACCTCAGACACAAGCCCAAGCCCAACCCAAAGCACAGCCTCAAGCCCAGGCTCAACTACAACCTCAGACACAAGTCCAAACCCATCCCAAAGCACAACCTCAGACACAAGCCCAATCCAAAGCACAACCTCAAACACAGGCCCAACTACAAACCCAAGCCATGACACAATCTCAGCCTCAACCACAAGACCAACACAAAAAACAAACCCAACCACAACCTCTGCCACCTCCAGAAAGCATAACAATTGCCCCTCCACCAGGTTTTGATGGGCAGGCTGAGGATGACAAACCTCAAAGCGCGGTGACTCCACCTTCCAGAGGATCACTGTCCCCTAGTGAACTGGACAAGTTACGTAAAAAGGCCTCAGTGAAGAAAGCCCCTGGAGTAGCACCAGATGTTTCAGCACAACCACCATACCAGAGAATTTCAGACCAGGCCAGTTTTCCTGTTTCATGTACGGATGGCCGTCCTATCACTGCAGTAGAACACAGCGAACCTAAAAGCCCACCAGCTGTGGCCCCCAAACCCAAGAAACTTCCTTCCAACATCACTCTTAAAAGCCACAAAGATTCTGGGCCTGGTCATTCTCTTGTTACGCCGGGCGAGCGTATTATGGCAAACCCACAGAAGGTGCACATTGAGGCCTTGAAGAAACTGGGCTTGTTGAAGGCTGGTGAGATTGACTCCAGCCCCAGCCTCAGTTCTAGTCCACCACACAGAATCACTCCACCTCATCCTTTTAATACAAGCACTTCAGCAGTACTACCTATTGGGGATACAGCCCAAGTTCAGTCAACAACTGCAGAGCAGCATTCAGCAGGGGACATGCAGATAAAAGCAAATCTGTCTTCCCTTGCAAGTCCAAACCTTGTCAAAGGAGGAAGAGAAAGTCCAGTGATCCAGAGGGGCCAGAGTCCAAAGCCCTTTGAGATCAAATCAGCATCCTTGGAGCGACCAGGTGTGGGCCTAAAAAGTGTTACAGATGACCATTCCTCCCACTCAACAGGCCAAGAGAAGACTAACGTGGAATTGTCCCCTGGACAGTTACGAAAGAGCCGACCTCGACCTGCTTCTGCAGGAAGTCGCAAGGACTTTGGTATTGACCAGCTGCCTTCTGATCCAAGCAGAGAACCAGATGTCAGGAGGTCTCTTGGATCTTCCCCTATACCTTCATCAACTCCGCCAAGCACAGACTCGCAGAAGACTCCCCGTTCCCATGGTATGATTAGTGTGGTGTTCACACCAAACAGCAAGAATGGGGAAGAGCGCAAGCAGGCCCTGAGGAAACTGGGGCTGATAAGAGACTGAGGTTTAGTCTGTTTTCCAAAGAGACTACTGCCCCATAGGAGAGAGGCTGCTCAGTGTAAACAGTGGACATTGTACTTTGATGTGGCTCGGCTGGAACATGGGAAAACATTGTTGAGGATCAGCACTCTTAATCTGAGATGAAGGTACATATGGGTCACTGTTTTCGTAACTACACTGGACATGTAGAGCAGGTGTCATAACAGGACAGTAGCCAGAGGTACACAGGTGTACAATAAAGACCTAAGGGCCTTTTGGTAGAACTTTCTGTGTTAGTGACGGATTATCTTTGGTGGATAAGGGAAATGTTCAGAATCAAGAAGAGTTCAGACTGAGATTTGCTGTCCAACAAAATTGTGGATTACTGGGATTACTGTGCTAAACTCTTTTAAATGTTCTGTAAAAAATTATGGACAAACATTCAGACAGACAGGCACATGCTTTCTCTGCTTCCTTCATACAGGTGCCACTTGTAAATAGCACTGTACGAAAAATAGAAATATGCTAAGACATAAAAGTGTTCGCAAATGGCACTTATGGTTATATATCCATGGAATAATCTTGGGTTATTGAGTTGGCCAAAATTTGGATGCACTGCTCCGAAGACCGAAAAAAGCTATTGATAGATAAAAACAAGTTATGTGAATTACTAAAATTATTACAGTACATAAGAAGGTGTATGTGCCACAAAGACCAGCGTCCTCAACAGCAGAGAACAGTTGGTCGTCCACTCTTTGTCATTTCAAAAACTGGCTACAGTGTCAGCATGTTAGCAGAGAATATCCTTTCTGCTTTTGTTTTCTGCATATTGAGCAGGATGTCGTGTTTTCAAGTGGTACCAAAATGTAATGCAGGAGTTTGTGAGTGTTGTACTTCCTCTAGATTTGTGGCATGAGCAGTGATTATAAATCTCTAATGTCCCTCATAGAAACTCTAAATAGTTTGACTATTTCCACTGTTTTGCTGCTGCTGCTCAGATTGTTTGAACACGCCTATGCTGACCGGCACATGAGAGCTAAAGGAACAGTGTTTTCACTGTTTTTCATTTCCATAACCATTACAATTAATGGTAAACTCTTAGACTGTGAGACTTCATTGTAGGCCTTTTTTGTTTGTTGCCCGAAAATCAAAAGTGCCTTTGTGACCATATTCAGCCAAACAATGTCAATGCATCCTCAGATGGAATCAATTTTGATGGACATTAAATTTTGATCTGGATGATTTTATATATTTTATTTGTAAATTCTATGTAAGGAGATAGATAGAATCAATATTGTGTGGCAGAATTTGCTCTCTTTTGGACAGCACTTTAATATGCACTTATTAAAAAAATATAAAAATATATTAGTACAAAACTTAATAAAATGTGAATAAATAAGAATAAAATGTGTTGTTCTTGATCACATGATCTGGTCCTCTTGGAGGTATTGACGTGCCAACCTTGATCAACCTTATGATGTAACGATGTCATGGCCTTCTTGTATACATAACCTTGGGAAACAGCAACAGTTAGCATCCATAAAAAATGGTTTAATCTTTTGCTTTTTTAGTGATATTAATTCAACTAATCACTTCATTCAGATTCTTTGTTGATCCCAGAGGGAGATTGCAGTTATTACAGTTGCCACCATTTATGTAAAAGAATAAACACTGTAATAGTTTAAAACAGAGAAATTTGCAATATGTACATATTTAAGTTCTTAAGCATAGAGTAAAGTGGCTGTGATAGTAAATATGAAACATACTGTATAAAGCAGTTCAAATTATTGCATCTCTGAGTTATTGCACACGTAATTAAAAAAACATTACATTACTGTTATTATTATTATTATTATTATTACACATATGAACAGTACAATTTGGTATTAAGTATTGCACAGATGAACCATAGTATCACACATTGAGGGAGGAGTTAAAGAGTTTAATGGCTACAGATAAGACTGACTTCCTGTGGCGCTCTGTGGTGCATTTCGGTAGAATGAGTCTTGCACTGAATGAGCTCCTGTGTCTAATCACTGTGTATATATCACCGGCCATGCAGATCAGCTTGTTGAGTCTATTGGCGTCTCCTACCCTCAGCCTGCTTCCCCAGCATGCTACAGCATAGAGTATAGCACCCGCTACCACAGACTCATAGAAGATCCTGAGCATAGTCCGGCAGACGTTGAAGGACCTCAGACGCCTCAGAAAATAGAGACGACTTTGACCCTTCCTGTAGAGGGCGTCAGTGTTCTTAGCCCAGTCCAGACATTTGTAATCCTCCACAGTGTCCACACTGACCCCTCTGATATACACAGGTGAACCAGTGCCTTGTCCCTCCTCAGGTCCACCACCAGTTCCTTTGTCTTTGTCACATTGAGCTGCAGGTGGTTCCGCTCGCACCGTGCGACAAAGTCATTCACCGTCGCCCTGTACTCGTCCTCATCACCCCTGCGGATACATCCAACTATTGCAGAGTCATCAGAAAACTTCTGAAGGTGTCTCTTTGCAGTAACTGAAGTCCGTGGTGTAGAGGGTGAAGAGGAAGAGAGAGAGGACAGTTCTTTGTGGAACTCCAATGTTGCTGACCACTCAGTTCAACACACAGTGCTGTAGGCGAGCATACTGTGGTCTGCCAGTCAGGCAGTCAACAATCCAGGACATGAGGGGGGCATCTACTTGCATCAATGTCAGCTTATCACCCAGAAGAGCAGGTCAGATGGCTTGTCCAGGTGAGTGTAGACTCGGTTGAGCAGGTAGATGATGACGTCTTCAACACCCAGGCAGGGCTGATAGGCAAACTGAAGGGGTCCAGAAAAGGCTGAACTATGGGTCGCAGCTGATCCAAGACAAGCCTCTCCATGGGCTTTATGACGTGTGATGTCAGTGCCACTGGCCTGTAGTTCTTTACATCACTGGGTCGTGGTGTCTTTGGAACAGGAACAATGCAGGACGTCTTCCAAATCATAGGGACTCTATGGAGGCTCGGCTCATGTTGAAGACATGTTGCAGTACTCCACAAAGCTGGGTGGCACAGGCTTTAAGCGCCCTGGGGGGGGACACCATCAGGGCCTGCAGCCTTGTTTGTGTGAAGTCTCTTTGGTTGTCTTCTTATCTGTCAGCATTGAGACTCCCTGAGGTGACGGGTGGGGGAGGTGTGAGGTGGGCTGTCACAAGAGGGAGGCAGGCTATCAGGATGAGGAGGGAGGGTGAGTGGACTGGGATGCTGAGGACCAGCAGCAGAGGAGTCAGGACGGGCAAGGACAGAGCCTGCAGTGTCAAATCGGTTAAAGAACAGATTTAGCTTGTTAGCCCCATCCATGCTGCCCTCTACTCCTCTGTTGCTGCTGGACCTGAAGCTGGTGATGGTCCTCATTCCACTCCAAACCTCCCTCATGTTGTTCTGCTAGAGTTTTCACTCCAGCTTCCTCCTATATTTACTCTTAGCCTCACTGATAGTTGCCTTCTGTTCCCTCTGGATCCTACTTACCTACCTCTCTCCAGCTCTGAAGGCCCTCTTCTTGTTGTTAAGAAGAGCTTTAATGTCCTTTGTTACCCACAGCTTGTTGTTTGGGTAACATTTAACAGTCTTGGTTGAGACAGTGGAGTCCACACAGAAGTTAATGTAGTCCATGATGCATGAGTGCTGGCCAAGCAATCCTACAGTGCCTTGTAAGTCTCCTCAGACCATCTACTCACTGTCCTTGTGGCCACAGGCTGACTCTTCACCAGTGGCACAAACCAGGGACTGAGGTTCACCAAGTTGTGCTATGGCCTACCCAGAGGGGGGAGGGAGGAGCAGCTGTATGTGTCCTTAACATTAGCCTACGGGTCCAGTGTTCTTTCCTCTCTGGTGGAACAGTCCACACACTAAGTAAAGTTTGGTAGTGCCTTGGCCAAAGTGAAGTGGCTAAAGTCACCTGATATGGCGATAAAGGCACTTGGATGTTGAGTTTGGAGATGTGCTATGGTTGAATAAATGACGTCACACGCCGACATCTGGTTGGCAGAGGTGGGGGACATAAACAGCCACGATAATAACCTGGGAGAGCTAAATAATATGGCCTGAGTCCAAAAGCCAACAGCTCAATGTCCGAGCAACAGGCACGTTCCTTGATGGTAATGTGACCAGGGTTACACCAACAGTTATTAACTAGCAGAGCGAGCCCTCCTCCTTTATGCTTACCACTCTCGGGGCAGCCTGGGTCAGCCCAAATAGTCTGAAAGTCATCAATGGAAACACTGTCATCCGGAATGTCCTGGTGTAGCCATGTCTCAAGCACATTAAACTACACTCCCAAGTGGTGCAACCGTCTAAGCATGGGCCCTATCATCAGGAGATCGCGAGTTCGATCCCTGGTGATGCTACAGCCATCTGTAGCCAGGGGTCCAAGAGATCACAATTGGCCTCGCTCTCTCTGGGTGGGTAGGATGGCCCCACTTCTCCCTCCATCACTCAACGCGATACTGGTCAGTGCAGGCATCTGTTAGCTGACGTAACATATCTGGCAGTTGGCGCTTTCCTCTGAATGCATTCGGCTGTCCCATGATGTAGCATGAGCGGCAGTTCAAAAAGAAGCGGTGGCTGGTTTTACAGGTCTCAGAGGAAGCCTGTGCTAGCCTTCACCCTCCTAGCATTGGTAGTATTGTGTGATTGGAGAGTCCTAAGTAGTGGGTGGAATTGGAAATGACTGAATTGGGGTAAAAATAAAATAACACACTCCTAGTACTCCCTCTGGATACTGCTGTTAGCTCATCCATTATGATGAGAGAGGGGAGATGGGGGTTTATGAGGGCACAGCTTAACTAAGTTGTCTTGTCAAATAAATAAAATATTAGAACTATGAATAAAATCTGAAAGAAAAATGAAAAACGCGAATGGGCTGCATGCTTGGCCCGTGCATGTGCACTAGATCAGATGATATAAATGCTGATCTGGGATCTGTTTTGCTAACCATAGCAGTCATAACTAGTGGGTGACTCTTATCTGAGGTCAGATTCCTTTGCGAATACCAGCACAGGTGTGAATGAGGTGTGTCTTCAGCAAGGTCTTGAGTCATCAAGTGCTCATTCTGTTCAGGTTCTGACGCACAGATGCCAATCCATGTTTCTTGTGTCAACACAAGGCGGGCATACTAAGGGTTCTTCTCATAGCTTCAGCAGATTCTAATCTAATACTGCAGAAACCAGTCGGACCTGATGCGGGGCACCAGGCCTTCTGGGTTTTAGGTTCAATCTTGTGTAACATTATCCTGTCACACTTTGTAATTGACATTTCGCCCATAAACTTGAGCTGTGTGACCTCTTTCAGACCTTGTTCACTTTTGTATGATCTAAATATCAGCAAGATGACACCGCTTAAACCTCTTAAATGTCTTAAGCCTGACACCTCCTTGCTGGAGAAGTAGCTGTTAGCCTTCACTTTTCTTATACCAATTCTTGCCATCGGACTCCTTGATCTTTGGACTGAATCTCTTATTTGAGCTAATGTACACTCTTAAAAAAGATGGTTCTTCAAAGCTCATTTAGCAAAGGCAGTTGTTCTCTTTAGAACCATGGGTTCATTTGTGTGCTTAAAGGGTTCTTTGTATGGTGAAATGGAGCATGGTGAAATTCTTCAGACTGATGGGAATGTGTTGTTTATGGTTTCTTTTGCTTGCCAATTAAAAAAAAATGTTTTTTTTTTTTGTTTATGGTTAATTTTCTTTAAGGGTTCTTTAGTAAAGAGCCATCTTTTTAGGAGTGCAGTAGAATGCAAACATTTTAAAAACCATATTTGGCTGTTTAAGGGCCTATAATTTTACTTTTTTTGCTATTTCACTGTGAAACTATCTAGCACATTATCATTCTGCCCCATTCTGGTTCTTTTAAACAACAATTTTTGTAAAAGAGATGTATAAACCTTTGAGGCGTGGACCATTGTTCATGGTGTTCAACCTTTACTTTATGGTAAACCACCCCATCTCCTCCCAGTTCCTCAGTTCTACATCAGTCCTGATACAGACATGAGGGGGTCTGGCTTTCTGGCTACAGAGAAAAGCCTCCCAGAACTTCAGCCCAAGTTCTCAGGGTTCTCCACACTCAGAGTCAGTCTTCCCTCATACTACCACCCCATGTTGAAGGCATGGTCTGAACTCATAAAAGATGCAAAAAGACTTCAAAAGAAGTGCTGTGAGATCTAGTCAGTGCTGGTAAAGGTGGAGGACGGTTTAAAATGATGCTGACAGGCATCTGCACTCATACTGGTACCACACTTGCAATTCCAAAGAAAGTCAAAGAAAAGGCTTATAGTGCCCTCTAGTGGATTCACAACCACAGCACCACTGAGCATGCTTGCTGTTAGATTTTAAATACACCTCTCAATGTGTTTTTGTGCTTTTTTGGAATCCCGTTTTCATTATCAGTATAAGATTTGGTCTTAAACGCTAATTCCACAAAGGTTTCAAAATCCCTGCGTAGTTATGTAATTGAGATGTAAACAAAGGCAATCAAAATCATTCAGAGTGGTCTAACGTGAAATGATGTGTTATAGAGAAGCTTCCAGTGAATTAAAATCTCTGAGGAGGATTTTATTTACCATCTTAAATAGTCAGTGAATGTACAGTTTTTATATGCAGCCTTGGGGAAAAATGCTGTGATGTTTAAAAATGTTTTTATTTGGAAACAGTTTTGTCTTAGGACGGCCTGCATTTACACTATAAGCAGATTTAAATAAAATGTGTTTTAGGCAAAACCTTCATCTCAAAAACGACAACAAAATGTGTCAGGCATTAGGCAGCATATCCATGTTATAACTCTGAAAGGGAGAATTTAGAGGCAGGCATCCAGTTCCTATCACCACCATAGTGAACAACTCTGACTCGGTGTCTCTAGAACTTTCTAGTATTTCACACCAAACCACTCTGATCGACTCTGCTTACATCTCAACCATTTAATTATGCAAATATTTGGAAAAAAATATGTGAAATTCACCTTTAATGGACAGGTAAGATATTGCTTACGATGATAATTATGTATTAAGACAGACATGGTAACAAGTAATAAAGGCACAGAATGGAGGAGCAATTGGAACTAGTATTTAAATAATTAGTACAACTAGTGAATATGTGAAATGTGTAGAGACAGCAATATATACTCACTGAGCACTTTATTAGGAATACCTGGACATGTGCACATTCATGTAATGATCTAATCAGCGTGTGGCAGGAATGCTGTGCATAACATCATGCAGATGTGGGCCAGCAGCTCCAGGCAATGTTCACATCAACCATCAGAATGAAGAAAAATGTGATCTCAGTCATTTTGACCGTGGCATGATAGTTGGTCCCAGTCGGGCTGGTGTGAATATTTCCATAACTGCTGATCTGATGGGATTTTCATGCCCAACCTCAGAAAAGGAAGCAATAAAGAAAGGAGCAATAAAGAAAAAACATCCGGTAAGCAGCAGTTCTGCAGGCAGAAATGCCTTGTTGGTGAGAGAGGTCAGTGGAGAATGGCCAGACTGATTCAAGCTGACTGAAAGGCTATGGTAACTCAAAGAACCACTCCATACAAATTGTGGTGAGAGAAAAGCATCTAAGAATGCACAGCACGTCAAACCTTGAAGCGGATGGGCTACAACAGAAGACCCACGTCGCATTCCACTTCAGTCAGCCAAGAATGCTGAGGCAGTTGAAGACTGGAAGAAGGTTACCTGGTATGATGAATCTTGATTTGTGCTGTGGCAGATGACCGGGTCAGAATTTGGTGCCAATCCATGGACCCAACCCACCTTTTGTCAGTAGTCCAGGCTGGTGGAGGTGGTGTAATGGGGTGGGGGATTCTTAGCACACTTTGGGCTCATTAATACCAACCAATCAGTCATGGATTGAGTGCCACAGGCTCTTTGAAAATTGTTTCCAACAATATTCATCTCTTCATGGTCACAAGTTACCCTCTTCTAATGCTTATGTCCAGGGTGAAACTGGTTTTATGAACATGAAAATGAGTTCTTCACTGATCTTCCAAGTCACCAGATCTGAATCCAAAAGAACACCTGTGGGATGTGGTTCAGACCTGAAGGAATTGCATGATGCAGTCATGTCAACATGGAGCAGAATCTTAGAGAAATGTTTCCAACATCTTGTGGAATCCATGCCATGACGAATTGAGGCTGTTTTGAGTGCAAAGGGAGGCCCTACCTAGTATCGGTACAGTGTTCCTAATGAGCTGCATGGTGAGTTTATGTATCACCATATATATGTTGTAAGGATGATCTTGTCATCCTTTCAGTAGGTAAAGTGCTGTATTCCAGCAGTATCACTACAGCTAAAATCCTGCTCTGTTATCCTCCTTAATCTACTCTAATTGCTGGCCAGTTAAACAATCAAATAACTGCTGAAATCTAATAATGCCTGGTTTATTGAAGGTGCAGTGTGGAAGAAAGAGTGGGATCTATTAGCAGAAATGGAATATTGTATACAAAAGCATGTTTTCATAAGTGGTTAATCACCTGTGACTATGGATCGCTGTGTTTTGGTTAACTTGGAATAAACCTTTTACAACCTGGACATCTACATTCTGGACTACGGTAGAAACGTGCAATATGGGGGCCTCTGTTGGAAGAGGACGTGGTCTCTGTGTAGATATACAACCCCAATTCCAATGAAGTTGGGACGTTGTGTGTAAAACAAATAAAAACAGAATTCGATGATTTGCAAATCCTTTTCAGCCTATATTCAATTGAATACACGACAAAGACAAGATATTTAATGTTCAAACGGATAAACTTTGCTGTTTTTAGCAAATATTCACTCATTTTGAATTTGTGCATGTCATTCAGTCTCAGACCACATAAGAAAGTCCAACTGAGATTACTTAACATGCTTTGAGGCAAGTGTGTGAGGATTTAGTCATGTAGTCAAGCTAATTGGTTTGCTATAAGCTGCTATCACTTGTTAGCAACATTAGCCTTGTAGCTCTAGTGCAAAACTAAAGCAGCGAACTTTAGAAACGGGCTGATCGGCTACATGTGGAATAAAACGGAAAAACATAACCAGACTATTATTTTAACTTGATTATCCACTCATTCCGTTCCTTTCTGAAAGAGGAAGTGACAGGTTTGGCTGAAAGCGTTTTATTGCAACACACCGGCGTACTCAGGCTTCAGGCCCTGAGCCCACACACCAGGCTGAGGACTATGAGTAACATTAGCGGCCTGGCGATGTGGTTTTATGTCTCCCAGCTGCTCCTTCCAGCTCCTCTGCATGGGGTCCTTTCTGACTAACCCACATAAACAATAACCAAACGCTTGCGGTTCACCAGCAATCTCCTTAATAACTCCCACCAGGCACTGCATTAATGACTGTACAGGGGTACATTTGCGGAAATGATCTTGCGGCTGACTCTGAAGTTCATTTATTATGTGTTTTCTTTGTTTCGTTGACATGAGGCAGGGCGAATGACCATTTTAGGGCATAAAGAAGTGCTGTAGCTTACTCACTTAGATGCTGCAGCGTGGACCTTAAACTGTAGTCCTGTGAGATATGACCAAAGTACAGCATTCAAGGTGACTGCTACGGTTTTTAGCTGGGCTAATGTCCTTTGTCTCTGTTTTATAGACAGCAGTATATCATAAACGGTCAGAAAGCAAATAAACATTAATATCTCAGATCACGTAACACATTGAAGGAAGAGCTCGATGATTTAGGCACTCAGTGGGATGCTAATTTAAGATGGGGGGGGTGTTTAAATCTAAGCCTTTTCTTCTCTGCTGTAGTCGTCTGAAGTCCATCCATCCATCCAGCTCCAGCGGGGGGGGGGGGGGGGGGGGGGGGGGCGGTGGGGGATGGGTGCTGGAGCCTATCCCAGCAGTCTTCAGGCGAAAGGCAGGATACACCCTGCACAGGTTCGTCTGAAGTCACATCATCATTTTGTAGTTGGCAACTCTGGAGTTGGAGTTGGAGCTCTGGGTCTGAGCCAAAATGAGATGTTCTTAAATAACTCAATCGCACACCGTGGTAAACTAAAACGTTCCAGTGTCCTTATCGTGTGTACTACATGAATATCATTGGATCCTATGAATTACAATTCATTGAGATTGAATAGACATCATACGAGTGGCAACCTCACCAAAATCCCCCACAAACCAACAATCTCTGTTAAGTGTTAAGTAGTGCTTAAGGGGTAGCTGGTGTCGGTACATAAGCATGTTGTAGTTTAACAGTCAAGGCTGTATGAGTGAGTTTGACAGTGGTGGGACATATTTGCTACTATGATTCTGCCACTGAATTCACAGAGTTGACTAGATGCTTGAAAAGTCTTATAAGAAACCAAGCATATTGTATTATTTATGCATTGAACAGTATGGAGCCACTCAAAGAAGCACTTCCTTGTGTTCTCTGGTGAACCTTCTTATGCGCCAGCTCCTTGCTGGTTTGCTATCTTAGCCCTGTAAAATTCCTGGACGCTCGATCAGTGGCTTAATTTTTCATTAAGTCCAGTGGATGGCAGCTACGCTCACATTGCGATCTGAGACAGATGTCAGTTCAGCTACGGAACCTTATCTTCTCAGTTGTTGCTGGAATTTCAGGGCCTAAATTTCACCGATAGTGCACCTTTTCCAAACAGTGGTCTCAACATTGTGTGTAAACTCAACAAATCAAACCCGATCTTCGTATACAGAGAGTTTATCCAGATAAAAAGAAGCTGTTTAAACTAACAAGAACATATCATCGCTGTTCAAAGAAAAACATTTGTATTCTTCTATGTCATTTGAGCCCAGCAGCTGCCCTTTGCATTGTGTGATAATTGCAAGAGGAATAGACCAAATGAAAGACTCCAAAATCACTCGATAAACCCTCTTTTCCTTAAATTGCATGAACATTAAAGAATGTTTTTGCCCTATCCTGTGAAAATTATTGTTCCATAACCTTGGGAGTCATTTGTTCGGCAGTGATGATATGAATGATGTGATGATATTCTTGGATTCCTGGGCATTTTGTGAAATTTCTTTCTTCCTGGACAGACAACCATATACCTGTACTTCTTCTTCTTCTTTCGGCTGCTCCCTTTAGGGGTCGCCACAGCGGATCATCTGCCTCCATCTTGCCCTATCCATTGCCTCCTCTACTTTCACACCAACAATTTCCACCGGCACCCTGCTGGTCAACAGCACCGGAGGCGGTCATTGTTAACCCGGGCCTCGACCGATCCGGTATGGCAATCATATTTGTGATCCGCATGATAGTTTTGGCACAAGTTTTATGCCGGATGCCCTTCCTGACGCAACCCTCACCATTTATCCGGGCTTGGGACCAGCACCAGAAGTACACAAAGTACACCCCTAATGGCTGGTTTACAACCAGATACCTGTACAATCCAGGGAAATCATGGAAAAGTGGCAAGGCTAGCTTCTTGTTCAAGTTGACTGTTTGCTGTGAATTCCCAAGCTACTGGCGAGACCAATGAAGCACTGAATTCACTTAAGACAGAAAGTTGAATGGTTAGGGTAAATGAAATAATGGCTAAATTAGCCCACTTTGAGAGCATTAAGTTTGTGATGTCACAACCATGAGCACATTTCTTAGCGATGGCACCAATCTAGTATAAGTATCAGGAAAAAAAGAATGAATCTGGTCCAGTCCTGTAACAACTCTGCAGTTTCTCCTTCATGAGAACCTTCATGAGCTGAGTGGTTGGATGAACATTAAACTCTACAGGTTGCTAAATCCCCAAGACTGTAGCTAAGAACTGCTATGCTAGCCGCTTTGATATACTTTGCGCTATGTAGCCACTCTGGATTTAGGTTACCTTTGTCGCACAGAAGTGGGAATTCCCACTGATGTCCTCTCCTCTGGCATCTGTGTGCGCGTGCCGGCGACACACGTTCAGACAGGTCAGCGCAGCGGCTACCTACAGCACCGCTGATTACCTACACAGGTAACTCTCCTTTATTTCATATCATAGAGCTTTTATTTGTCTTTTCATTCAGTCCTGCAGAGATTAAAGACTTATCTGTCTGTGTGATTCCCCACCAGCATGAAAATCAGCGAGAGAGGGAAGCTGACACAGCTGGAGATGATGAAGCAGTGCCCACTGGCTGTCCATACACGCCTAATCCTCAGGCCACACACGCCTGCTTAAACCAGGCCTATAGCAAAGCTGATGATGCTCTTTCCCAAAAGAACATCACATCAACAACAAATCAGAAAACAAACCCGCATCACTTAAAGATTAAAAGCTGAAGAGGTGACATCATACCTGTATGGGCTACTTCATCACAGCTTTGGGTTCTAGCTGCAACTCAGCACTCTAGTACACTCACTACAGCAGGGCGGCATACAGTATTTGTTCAATGAAAAATCCAATTTACAGCTAGACTTCCACCTTATTAGTGAAGATATGGTAGATGCCTGAAGTTTGACCTGAATCTGATCTGAAGCAGCTTGATTTTCTCCTCTCTCGCAAAGATGGAAGCTTTAAGTGCTGTTTATCTGATGGGGGCAGTTTTGGTGTCTACCAGGTCTTCCAGGTGGTTGTTAGTAGGCCCATTTTCTTTCCTTATGCAAGTGGATTTTCTTCTATTTAATCAACCCAGAAATCTCTCCTGAAAAAAGAGTAATATAGTTTTAATGGCTGCTTTGAGTGGAAGATGAATAAATGAAAGTTGGTTTCTGACTTCTTCTCAGTGCTGTATGTCTGCCTAATTTAACAGCTTCACTGTGGGGAATTTTATATTCTACCTCTAGGTGTCACTACAACTTCTGATGCAACAGGTTGCAAGAGACTCAGGTTGGATATGGCACCACTATGTATCTCCATTTTTTAAAAGATTTTCTATCTTATTTGAGCCCAGCAGCTGCCCTTTGAACATTTCATGATGAATGGACCATTACAAATCTCATCACATTTGATTTATTTTGAAAAGGTACGTTTTGTCTTCTCCATTTTGGAGATGCATGCTTTTTTCAGGAGAGTGTTGAAATGCAATATTCTCTATTGTTAACCAAAGTCCCTGCCGGCCATAAGGATAATTTGGAACAAATGAGAGCTGACATGTGTTAAATATGTAGGTTTATTGATCTAGGGCAGAAATGCATTGTTCTCGTTTAGGCAGGCCCAGTTCGATGACTCAGGACTCGAGCATTGTGGACTAGTGCTGGAAAATCCAGGATGAGCAAACGAAGGAGAATTAAATTAACTTGTTTGACCATCATAAATGCAGAACATCCTTTAGTCTGGGTGGTCCAAATCAAGGCATTAATGTAGTACATAAGTAGAACAGAGAATAAAGCAGAATATCTTCAAGCGGTTTGAGGATGACCAGCATAGGCCTAATCAGCGTGCCGATGAGGAGAACCGTGGCGCTGACTCTCCTTTGTTGGCCTTTGCACATGATGACCCGGAGCCAACAAGGCCATGAAAGATGGTGCTTTGTTAGACTAAATAAAAAAAAGATAGAAAACAGCATTCTTTGCCAAAGGGAGAGCCTGGCATTGCAGCTCACTCATGGTATCAAGACACAGGGCCTGGGCCTGATTACATGCTGGTACCATTGTGCATGGTGGTTAGAAAGTTAAAGAGCCCCTATCATGGAAAAGTCTATTTTTTTGCTTCTTCTGAAATAAAACAGTACTCATTTAAGCCTGTTTTGAATGCCTTGTAGTTGTGATGTCACAACCATGAGCACCTTTACATAATTCACAGTACTGTGCTAGTGTTATAGACCATCTTCCATTCATTCATTTATTATAAGTCAGCTGCGAGAAAGGAGAAAGGAGAAAGTCAAAGGAAAATAATTGATTCTGAGAAAATAGAGTTCCTAACAGCCACCTGGAAGACCTGGTAGACACCAAAACTGCCACCATCGAATAAACAGCACTTAAAGCTTTCGTTTTTGAGAGAGAGGGAGGAGAAAATCAAGCTCTACTTTTGCCTCAGTGGTCAGTTGCACCAGATCTGAGAAAGTTTAAATGTAGACTAGTTGCAATGTAAGTGTTTACTAAGTTCAGGTTGATGGGTTACCAAATCCAAATGGGTTGCACCATAAACTAGTTTTAATGCTGAGCTCAGTAGCTACTAAAAATGTACTACTTCCCCCTAAGCAGGTGTACGTGTTGGGGAGACCATCAGAAACCATGTAGAAAGTGCAAAAAAACCCAAAAACATGACTATAAATGCTCTACGCTGTGATTTTACTTACAGCTCTAATCGCCCAGGTTTAAACTGCGAGCATGAAGCTAAACACCCAGAGCTCCAGCTCAGTGAAACTCAGCAGCTGAGAGACCGTAATTAAAATCCACATATACGACTGTCTAAGAGAAATATTAAAGAATCAACAGACAGTGGCTGTAGATAATTAGGTTTATTCAGTGTAACCTGCACACATCCTTCTCTTCTATGCTGGATATTTTGTCATGTTTCCATGGCAGCAGGTTTACTGAGTGGTTCTGAGCGTGTTGTTGTCATGTTAAAGCAACCAAACTTAGTAAGAGGACAGTGTGAAACTGACTAGTGTAATTAAGGGCTTAGTAAAGACTTTACACACAAACTTAAGTATAAACTTATAAAAGTCCCGATCTGAAAAAAAAAATACAGGTATGTCTGTCCATCCTTCCACAGTGAGAAGACAGGTCAACACCGTGAGTCTGAAAGGACGTGTAGCTGCCAAGAAGCTGTTACTGAGAAAAAGAGTCAGACACATCAAACAAACAAGCTGCTGGTTTTCTTAAAACTGTGGGGTCCAGACCTCAACGTCACTGAATGTTTTGGGATTATTTGGATGGTGAAAAGCAGAAAATCCAGGCAACTTCTACGACTGAACTTTGGAGGTGTCAAAAAACATCCCTCCAGATTTCTTTGAGAA
>NC_051219.1:11109403-11154403 GCF_015220715.1 Pygocentrus nattereri | reverse complement strand
GGATTCGTGGCCTTTTGCCTGCTCGCTTTCGCCCGGCCGGCTGCTGGAGTGTCCGCGAGCAGACCAGCTCAAGGTGAGGACTTTAAACCGAGCCGGGGAGCAGCTGCACCTCCGCTGGGAGTTTGCAGTGCAGCTCCTCTTCCCAGCCTTTCAGCTTGCTTTCGAGCGCGCGCCTGTTAGGTTTAGCCCTGCTGGGCGCGTGCTAGCAGAGTTGAACGGTCTCGCGCTGAGTTCTGTGATGCACGGGTCTTTACCGTGTGTTCTCTGTAGGTGGGAACGAGAAAGAGCTCTGACTGAGACTCTCTTGAGGGTCTTTCCAGGCCGCTGTGTGCGTGCATTTCACTTCATGTCACTCAGGGAGAGGCAGAACTGCTCAAAAGCACTCTTAAAGATGGTTCTTCAAGGGTTCTTTAGTAAAGACTGTGGTTCTGTATAGAACCATGAACACTCAGAAGCATTTGCAAGCTCAAATGGTTCTTTGCATAGTGAAATAGCTCTTCAGATTGATGAAGAATGTTCTGTATATGCTTCTACATAGAACCCTTCTGAAAATGGTTCTATGTAGAACCAAACTTGTTCTGCTGTTGTTATGATGTCAGCCTTGTAACAGTAGAAAAGCCCTTTTTGCTGCCATATAGAACCAAATGCACATTCTCCATTAGTCTGAAGAACCATCTCACTGTGCAAAGAACATGAAGTGACCTCTGGGTTCTGTATAGAACCATTGCCTTTATGAAAGAAATATGCTTCTACATAGAACCTTTTTGAAAATGGTTCTATACAACAAGCTTGACATCGTCACAGTAGCAGAATGCTTTTTGGTGCTACATAGAACCATACACAACACATTCTCTGTAAAGAACCATTTCACCAAGCAGAGAACCATGTAAGCATGAAATGAACTCATGGTTCTAAATGGTAGTATTGACTTTACTAAAGAAAGAATGGTTCTACATAGAAGCTTTTTGAAAACTGTTCGATACAGCACCAAAAGTGGTTCTTCAACTTTGAAAAGCTTGACATGGTAACAGCAGGAGAACCCTTTTGGGTGCTATGTAGAGCCATACACAGCACTTTCTCGATCAGTCTGAAGAACCATTTCACCATGCCAAGAAACATTTAAGTGTGAACTCATGGTTCTAAACAGAACCTTTACCTTAACTAAAGAATTATGCTTCAACATGTATGTAGAACCTTACGATGTCAAGCTCGAAACAGTAGAAGAACCCTTTTTTTGCTGCTATATAGAGCCAAATACACATTCTCCGTTAATCTGAAGAACCGTTTCACCATGCGACGAACCATTAAGCATGCAAATGAACAGAAGCTTTGCCTTAACTAGAGAAATATGGTTCTACATGTACATAGAACTTTTTTGAAAATGGTTCTATGTAGTGCCAAAAAGGGTTCTTCTGTTGTTACAAGCTTGCCATCGTTACAATAGCAGGACCCTTTTTGGTGCTGTGTAGAACTGTATACAACACATTCTCAATCCACCTGAAGAACCATTTCACCATGCAGAGAACCTTTTAAGCATGCATGGTTCATTGATGGTTCATGGTTCATTGATGGTTCATGGTTCATTGATGGTGTCTTTACCAAAGAACCCTTGAAGAACCATCTTTTTTAAGATTGCGAACTCAAAACCAGGATTTTCTTGAGAAGTCAGGGTCAAACTGACTGGGCTTTGCTTGAGAAGCTGTATATTCATATATATTCACATTGCATGCTTTTATCTAGAGTTGGCGCAGGTCCGATCGCAGGGCGCCGAGATCCGATCCAGCGCTGTGGCAGATCTCAGCTGAAATGCCTCGATAGCTGTGGATGGTATAGTCTGATCACGATTGGCTGCTTTTAGACGCTCATCTTACAGCGCTTCATTAAAAACGGCACATTTTAAAGCATAGCGGTTGGGATCTGCATCAGATACTCCAGCTTCTCGCATCAGGAAGGAGAACGTGGTATGGATCCATCTCAGTGCCGTATAGATGTGTATATTTCACTTTGTGTCTGCTGTCGGGATCTAGAACTACAGATCCATCAGAAGGTATTTAGCACCATAAAGTCGAGCATTTGACACTCGTCTGCAATGCGGTGGTGAAACACACCTCAGACTGTAACGGTGTGCGGCGAATCGTCGCTGGCCGTTCAATTTCTTTTAAATGCCAGCTGCTGTTTACACTGTGCCAAAGTGTCATGACGAATGGACCAACAGAAACGGTCCAAAACAACATAGAACAAAACCTTTTTTCGTTTACATTAGCTTGCTCTCAAAGTTCAAGAAAGTTTCTGCTTTTCCTGAAAAGCCGCGAGCGACAGCATGATACCTGCATATGCGTTCAACACTACGTGTCAAGGTTCTGCGTTGTTGGAGACAAAAGTTTTTTTTTGTCCTCCGAAGTTCATTTGTAGAGTAAGAGGCCAAAGCCCGTCTTTCCTCAGAAGATTTGAAGTGAGCAGGATGGACAGTAATGCGGCAGAGCCGGTGAGATTTGGCCGTGTGAGGGTATGTGTGTGTGTGTGTGTGTGTGTGTGTGTGTGTGTGAGATACATGGTGACGGTTCACACTCAGACACACAAAAAGCTGTCCCTTGGGCCGCTGACAGAGCGTAGGACGGAGGAGGGGGGGCATCTTGGGTGGTCTGCTTCCCATTGTGGGAAAACCCAATATTTACATTTTGCAATTAGAACTACTTTTCCTCTTTTCGTTTTCCACAACATCCATTACACACATCTCACAGGGCCGAGCGAGGGAAGGTAGCGGCGGCGCGGGCGAATCGGTCGGCACCTGTTCGCTGTGTTCGCTGTGGTGTGTGTGTGTGTGTGTGTGTGAGAATTCCTGTGTGTGTTTTTGCATGTTCTATACTGGCAGCCTGTTGGACTCTTTTTTCCCACCTGAAAACCTTTGGCTTGTTACTCAGTGTAGTAACCTCCTATGTACCGTTCAGTCACAGCTAAGGCTGTAACAGTTCATAATTGGCTATGATGAAGTTGGGTCTTATCTCAATACAGCAAGAAGAGTCCGTTTATTAGAGCATTCAGCGTTCTGAAGGACTTCATACTGTCCCGATCTGACGCTGTCAACCAGCTGATATCTGTGCCACAAGCTAACACACGTTAACAATGTCACAACGTTACGATGTCATACAATATGTTGAGGTGCTACCTCTCTAGTAATTACTATGAAGTATTCAGTGACTACTATATATTATATAGTACTTCCTATAAAGTATTCAGTAAATTCATCACGGTGAATTACTATAAATTATTCAGTAACTTCTATTAATTACTGAGTAACTATAACTATATACTAATTACTTAGTATCTTCTATTCATTATCTGGTAACTACTATGCGTTATTCAGTATCTACTATAAATTATTCAGTAACCACTATAAATTATTCTCTAAGTACTATAAATTATTTAGTAACTACTATTAATTATTCAATAACTACTGTTAATTATTTAGTATCTACTATTTATTCAGTGTCTAATATTAATTATTCAGTAACTACCATGCATTATTTAGTATCTACTATAAATTATTCAGTAACCACCATGAAATATTAAATATCTACTATAAATAATTCAGTAACCACTATAATTATTCACTAAGTATTATACATTATTTAGTAACTATTATTAATTATTCAGCATCTGCTATAATTTCTTCAATAACTACTATTAATTATTCAATAACTACTATTAATTATTTAGTATCTACTATTTATTCAGTATCTAATATTAATTATTCAGTAACTACCATGCATTATTTAGTATCTACTATAAATTATTCAGTAACCACCATGAAATATTAAATATCTACTATAAATAATTCAGTAACCACTATAATTATTCACTAAGTATTATACATTATTTAGTAACTATTATTAATTATTCAGTATCTGCTATAATTTATTCAATAGCTACTATTAATTATTCAGTAACCACTACGAAATATTAAGTATCTGCTATAAATTATTCATTGACTACTATAAATTATTCAGTAAGTATTATACCTTATTTAGGAACTACTATTAATTATTCAGCATCTACTATAAATTATTCAGTAACTACTATTAATCACTTAGTAACTGCAATTAATTATTCAATATCTGCTGTAAATTATTCAGTATCTGCTCTAAATGATTCAGTAACTACTATAAAGCTTGTGTAAGTACTGTAGTTATGGGAGTGAGTGGCTGAATTGGGGATTAGTTATTAAATGTAGAGCCCGCTAACGGCCATTTATCCATTTGGCCCAGTCATTTCCAGTTCTGGTCCTGGGTTCCCCAATGAACTCCACATCTTAAGTGGTTGTTCCGGCTGCCAGTGTGTCTGATTTGATTTGATGTAATATACAAAATCTCGGCTTTGTTGCCCTTACTAACACGGTGTGTTTTGCTTTTGATTAAGAAGGCAGATACTGAGCCGATTAGTATGATTAGCTCTGGCCGGCACTCGGTGTTTATTTAGCGACAGGCTTGGCCTCAGCTGGCACTGTTCTGGAGTGATCTTCAAAGGGGCTGGGAGAAATGAGATTGGCTGTTAGGGGTATAAAACTGCTTTGCTGCATTGTGAGGTGTCCATTCGAAGGTTTCCGAATGTTAGAATCAATTACAATGCTCTTACTGAATATTCAGTTAGAGGGTGGGCCGTATAACAATATGTCAAAAGTTCATTTGATCACAAGCTGATTGTCGTGAGTTATTCTTAACACAGCAGTGTGTTACACAGTTCTGAACCCTGAATATGTTCAGTCCCACAAGGTGTTACTGTCCATCGTCAAGGCATTGCAAGTCCTCGTTTTACAGCAGCGCAGTTCTCAAACCTAGTAAATCTGTTCAGCGAATCAGTGCGCAGTATTCGGATCAGGTGACGCAACACTGCCACAAACGGTTTTAGGCAGAATCTTGAACAGCTCACTTTCCCTACAAACTGTGTAAAATAATGACTAGTGTATCTAAACCGAGCACACTGTGTCTAAACCACTTTGGATTCAGCCATGTGGGCACAATTCAAACTGGACATAAAGCTCAATATTCGGGTGTAAAAGCCCAAATTTCATAACGCACATAGTGCACTATACAGGGAGCAGTGAGCCATTTGGGATGCAGCCTTACGGTTTTCAGTGCTCTGATCTCATATAGGTTTAATACTACATATTATTGGGCTGTTTATGTTGCAATTTGCAGCTCTTTACCTGCTTATTTTATGTTATAGACGGTTAAATATTGCACTTTAAAGAAACTTTGAAACTTTTAAATTGCCTTGTTTAGTTCTGATATATGAAATGACCATTATCTGTTTATCTGCTTGTGCCAAAAAGCTAAATTTAATTAGAAAAAAAGATGTTTTTGAGTTTAATTTTGTAAGTTTTGTTGAGTTATTTTTACCTAATCAAAACAACCCAACTACAGTTTGTTTGGTATTACTTAGAACATGCAATATGATGAAAAATGCTAAAAAATTCATTCAAATTGAGATGTTTCTACATTTATTGTTATAAAATTTTGCTTTTTCTTTGTTTTTTTTACACAAGCATATAATGTACATCATCAGTACCTGAAGACCACCAACTGTAGCATGTTTCAGTAGGAAAAGAGGATCATTAGTCGAGGGTGAGCATGAAAAACTGAATAAAAATTCATCAGAATCATTGAACTCTTTGTTTTTTGGTAGTATTTTTTAAATGTGGCACTGCTGGTGCTTTTTGGCCTGTTCTAACTTGCATCATGTGAATGTCTCTCGAAGTATTGCTATATTATATTTTGCCGTAATGCCCACCCCTACATTTATCAATGTAATATTCAAATGATGTGCTAGTTCCGCTACTGTGTTGTAGTTGTACAAGATGTTCCCCACATTTGTCTGCCAAAGTAATAATTAAAAGTAATACCAAAACAAATCCGGCTGAAATAAGAGATTTCGTCATACGTTTAATCGTTTTCCTCAGTCAGATCATTGTGTGCTCAGATATTCACACCCCTGTAGTTACCTGAGTGGAGTCATTGCGTAAAGGCCGTGGGAGGAGACGGGTGGCCGTGTTTGGATCTGTATGCAGAGGCAGGAGCTTTCGGACAGCGGAGATGAAAAGGCGCAGGACGTTGACATTTATTTACGCATCTAAACATAGACGTTGTCTCTCGGTGCTTCTTCAGATGCCGTCAGATTACAGGGACGCGGTGAAGTGACGACAGTAATTCAGTCTGAATGGGGCCTAACAGATTTTTAAAAAGTTGTTTAGGATGCTAGGCTGTCAGTGATGAGAGGGGATGAGACGGGGCGGAAAATTAGATTAGACACAGAAGAAAATACAAAAAAAAAACAACATGAAATAGAGGAATGGAAAGAGAGGAGGAGGAGAAAGGATCAGTGAGAGAGAGAGAAATACTGCCCATTTATAATCCACTTATAATGTTTGCATTTATGTAACAAAAACAGTCATAACTCATTTCTACATGACCATTTTCCAACCTCTCCTCATCCCTCACAACTAAACAGGCTGTTTCTGTTACTGTATCTTTAAGACTGATATATGTAAACAGCCTCTGTTGTGATTGGCTGCCCTGTATTGTGCCTGGTTCAAAAGGCAGTCCAGCCTGAAACACTCCTTATAACTTCAGCATGAATGGACGTACCTAAACTGCTGTAGGCTGAGTAGGTGGTTCTATGTAAATGTGTTGCTTTTGTTGTGACGTCACATAAAAAATTAAAAACAGGCTGTTTTTGCAGTTGAGATTCCATTTGTGGTGCAAATGGTACATTTTAAAACAGGCCATGTTGTCATCAAACAAAAAACGCTTTTATTTTAGAAAAGTGAGGACAATTATCTTTTGCGGGATATGGGCTCTTTAACGTGGCCGTTCACCACCTCAGAGTTGATTGAGAAGTGGTGTAGCTCCAAGGCAACCGCTGGTGGATATGTGACATGCTGCGGTGGTGCATGTTGGTGTAACCTCTGCTCCGTCTACCCACCAGGCCTGAGAGAGAGAGAGAGAGAGAGAGAGAGAGATGCAGACAAAGAGAACTCAACAACATTCAATATAGTACGAAACCCTCTTTCAGGCCAAAGTAACATTTCTGGGCTGCCCTAAATTTTCACAGACGAAATGGAATCATTATGTGGTCAGAGATTTACACCCGCAATGGGCGCACAGGCGGACGGACGCAGATCGAGTTTGCTCCTATTATGTAGGGTCTGCAGGATGCTCTCAGTGTGGGAACAGCGCTGTGGCCTGAGTTAGCTGAGGAAAGAGTGCCAGGGAGCACGGAGAAGGCCAGGCTGGTACTGCAGACTCCCACGGAGAGGGGAGGGGAGGGGGGGCGGAATACAAGTTACTCCCTCTTTATTCCGCTTTGGGGGTTTGTTTGCTTTGTCTTGCCTTTCACTCAATGAAGTTGCCGTATCCTTTTGTTGGCCCAGAGCAATGGCCTTGTCAGAAGCACAGATCTCGTGCTGCAGGCATGTGGTGTTGGCTTCCCTTGTGGACATTTGTCAGCGTTTGCTAGTCAAATCGCTGGATTTCAGAGTGCTCCGGCACACTGCGCACAACCTGCAGTTATTTTCTCGTGAAAGCTAACATCTTCGCCCATTTGTTGGTAATTTTGTGTTTGGCTGTGATGTGAATGCCACAAGCTGATGAATTAGCTCTTCTGAACTGAAGATTACCTCAGATTTTTAGACGTTGATGCTGTTTTCATTCTGCTTTTTAGCTTTGCTTTTAGCTTGCTTTCATGATAAAAGACAAATTCCAGCCAAGAGAACATTTACAGAGAACATTTACTGAGAACATTTACTGAGAACATTTACAGAGAACATTTACTGAGAACATTGCTGATGTTACTGATAAAGCTCATGTTAGCGCTAATTTCTAGCGTTCATTCATTGCTAGCCTTGTTGGTATTTTGAGTCTCTTACATGTTAAAACTAGCCAGTATAGTTAAGAGAATGAGTTCAACAGAACTATTGTGTTAAAAGAATTATTTGAACACGTCTATTTTGCAAAAACTGTCCTGAATTAGCAATTCCTAAACTGAGAATTACCTCAGAATACTGTTCTCACTCTGCTAATATTGCACTTTTTAGCCTGCTTTTAGCTTGCTTTCATGATAAAAGTCAAATTCAAGCCTTCATTGTAGGTTTAAAGATTTTCTAAGAAAGCCAAGAGAACATTTGCTAAGAGAAATATGTTAACATTACTAATAAAGCTCATTTCTAGCTGCTAGCTTTTGCGCATTGCCAGCTTTGTTGGTATTTTGAAAGCTCTCTCATTTGTTAGAAGTGTGCAGCTAGAAGAAAGAGTTAAACAGACATTTGACAGAGTTGAACAGAACTATTTTCTTAAAATCATTATTTTAACACAACTATTTTGTTAAAAGATTTCATGTGAACGAAGCGGTGTTAAAAGCTCACTGAGCTTTCCTTGTCGCAGGCTAGGCTCAGAATTAAAAATGATTTTTGCTGGTGAGTCACCATTAACTTGATGACTTGAAGCGAAGCCTGGCTTAACCTGTGCCCATTTATCTTGGTGGACATACATGGATTGCCCTCTAAAACAAAAGCCCTCTGTATTTCAGTTCTGCTGCTGCTCGTTTCGGTGCCATTTTTCAGCCCTGAATCCGAAAAGTTTTCCCAGCACTCGTCCCTCTTTCTGTCCCTCCTGTTTAAAAAGCTGCTGTGCATTTTTGAGGTGGGAGTTGTAAAGTTTATGGTCGACCGCGTGGCAAACTGGCTTTACTGTCCAGCCCGATTGGGCTCAGCTAAGGGGACGAAACTGAAAAGTCTCAGTGCTCAGACTGAACAGCCGTGTGATCAGTAGTCTAATCACGGCTTGAACGGACTGCGGCGTTCCAGAGGGCGGAAGCGGCTCGGCTTGATGAAGATTTGTCTTAAAGGAGAATTCCACCGATTACACGAAATTTCTGTTTAATTCAGTTGCTGAGGTGTAGTCAGAGTGGCGTGATGTGAAATGGTTCATTGTAGAGCCTCAGACCTCGTTACATTGGTGCTGATGGGAACCAGGGGTCACAATGTCTGCAACTCGAAGGTCTAAGATGACACAAAGAGCCATTTTATTTAACTCTCAGTGAACCTCACCGTGTCTTTTGAGATGTTATATGTAATATTGATGATGATAAAAGAGTGGAAAATCTGAAGAACAATAGGGGGAACATGGTTTAGGGACTTTGTTGCCTCATGCCTCATTACACCCTTCATGTACCCCTCCACCATTTAAACACCATGAACCAAAACCTTGTCATAAAACAGTGTCAGACACCAGGCGCAGTACTTATAACCATTTCAAGTAGCAACTTTCTGTAAGGGAGCTTTTAGAGGTGGATATCTGGTTCCTTTCTCTACCACTGTGAACAGTGCTGACTCTCTAAGTTTCTCTGGAACGTAGAATTTTACACCAAACTGCTCTGAATAACTTTTGTTTACATGTTTACCATTTAATTGTCCAGAAACTTTGAAAAATCGGTAGAGTTCCCCAACCACTCACTCACCCTGTGTACATGTGATAGCTGCACTAAGAAGTGGGTAATGTGGACTTACTCACAGACCGCGGAAGCTCCTGATAGTGATGCTGAACAGTTTAGCCTTTTAACCTTACATGCTTGTCACTCTCTGTTGTTTTAGTAATCAAGTAATCTCCCCATATCATGATGATTAATCTGAACGTTTTAAAAAGGCCTACACTACAGCTAAATAGGGTCATTTTTTAAAATGATAGATTTCACACAGAATATTTCCCAGTGATTTACTAACATTCTTACCAATATTTTTCATATTGGAAGTTTTACATTTACATATGCAAAAGAGTCATTATTCACTTAATTATGCATGCGTTTGGTGGTTGGTATAGTGTAGTGGATAACACGTCCACCGTCTATACTGAAGCCTGGGGTTCAATCCCCACCTGGGTAAGTACCCTACACTATACCAGTAAGAGTCCTTGGGCAAGACTCCTAACCCAGCGTTCGCCTACTTGTGTAAAATGACTAAACTGTAAGTCACTCTGGATTAACGTGTCTGCCAAATGCCATAGATGTAATATAAATGATTACTATAGCATCACCCAGGAGACTGATGGCAGCAGTGAAGTGAAGTCGCTTTCATTCATGTAATAAACTAGCCTTTTGATGTTAGAATTAAAATATAAGATGATTTTACAGACCAGGTGATTGAAATCTTATTGCTTTATTGTTTAAATCAACGAACTAGAAACTGTTACTATGAAAAGATGTAGCATAATTCCAGTCATAAAGTATATATTTGGAAATCTTTCTGGGAAATCTTTCTGAATATGGTTAGAAATGAACATGTAATATTTAATGAATGCATGTGTTCCAGAATCTGAGGCTTTTGGTTCTGAATGTAGAGAAAAGCTGAACCTGAACTGCATCATCCAGAAACATCACAGCGTGTCTGATCCACTCGCACCAGCACACACTAACACACCACCACCACATCAGTGTTACTGCAGTGCTGCGAATGATCTGCGACCAATGTATGCAGAGAAACAGATGGACTAATCCTAGAACTACAGAGTGCACCTATACAGTAAGAGAAGCTGAAGAAATGGACAGTGAGTGTGGTTTTCTTTTGGTGTACGACACGTGGTTATGAGTTCTGTGGGCAGAGCTAGGCCTTCATTAAAGTTGCTAACGTCTGAAAAATATTGTCTAAAATCTGAAAAAAGGTTGATGAGGCCTATATAAGCATTTCTGGCAGTGGCATCTGGCCTTAAAACTGCATGTCAGTTAATCTTGGTCTGATGCTTAAGAGTTCAGGTTATTTATTTATTCCCCTCGACTGGGGGAAGATCAGACGACCAGAAGTATGTTGTTTTCAAATGGACTGGATGACTGCTGTCAGTCATCGAAGTGATACTAGCAGGATGTCGATGGAGAGAGAGGAAGAAAAGTGAATGAGTGGAGAGCGAGGTGGAAGTAAACAGTCTTAAAGCAGTTGCTGCGAGTTGGTAATGACCAGGCTGGGCTGTAGATATACATAGTCTGTGTGCAGTTTATGGTGTGATGTGCAATTAGTAGGCTTGAGTTTACATTGCTGGCTTTCATCCATCGCAGCCTCACACTGATGCAGTGCACACGCTGAATAGGTGAAGCAGTTACACACACAGCTGCGTGAAAATGTGTGTTTGTGTGGGATTATGAATTTGTATCGTTGTATTTTGGTGCCAGGAAGAGGCCAGATCAAGTACAAGTCTGTAAGAACGACAGAACGTTGCTTATTGGTTTGAACATTATACATTCACATGTGTTTATATGGTGGTGTGCAAAAGCTTGGGTACCCGTAGGCAGGCGACATGTGTTGTTGATTTCCCAAGTGAAATGAATACGTCCTCTACAGCGAACGGTCATCTTCACACACTGATTTTAACATATTAAAAAAGTAAAACGTTACATGTGGCTGTGCAAAAATGATAGCATTTCATATTTTATACTTTTGACTTCTACTTCTACACAGACAGGACTGTTTCATTTGATTATATTAATAATCAAGCAGTGTAATGATCATTTGGGCACAAACAACAGCCAAACATTAAAAATGAACAGAGCTTTTCAGAGATTCTGAAACCACAGATGGATGACGGCAAACCGGATGATTTATGATTTTAAGATCCAACTTATATGGAGTATTACCAAAACCCTAAAGTTGCATCACACAGCCACGTTGTTGGTCGGTGCCGACTTCAGCCTTCAAAGGAAGATATCAGAAAACGGTCAGTTTGATCGGAGATGTTGAGGTGTACCAAATGGATTAGTTATCTTTAAGTCCTGATTATGCAGTATTACCCATAATAAAACACCCAGACATCTAGAATGACCTTGTAAATACTGCATGTGTGACCTCATTCCAGGAGCTAAAAGCACCCAAATCACTAGAATGATGTAATTATTTGGTCTGTGGAAGGATCGGCCATTATTTCGTCTTACCCTTCAACTACACTGCCATCATATTTTGTCAGGATGCTTCATTAACTAATATTGTATGGACGTTGTTTCTACCAATCCGGTGTCTCTGTGAATACGAACGTCAATGGATTACTTTCTAGTGGCTTATGGACAAAAACTCCCTGCAAAGTGTAAACGGTCTATAATGACGTCCTAACATGACAGAAATGTGAACATGAGGCTTAGAAAAATGGAAATAAAGTTTGTGATTGAGATGCTTAAATGCTTTTACCAGCACTAAATTAACGGTAATTTATAATACCTAATAAGGTGAAATAACATTGAAGCTGACAAAAGCAGCCATTATGAGGCTTGTTAGAATAAGGCTTTGAACTCATTTACTTCAGTGGTTATGAAAGGCTTATGCAGCCTTGCAAATGCTGCCCTTCAGTGAAGCGTTACTGCAGTGTTTATAGGGCCGTAAATGTAGCATTAAAGAGGCCAGTAGAAGACATGAGCGTTGATATTATGTATTATCAACTATAATCAACTAATCTGTGCTTTGATTTGTTATTCCTCATCTAAAAAAATTAAGTTTTTATTATGAAAATGAGTAACCAGGTTTAAATTGAGAAACTGTGACCTCTGTATATAAAATATTTTTTTTTTTTTCATTTGTCATTGTAAAGCTGCATTTTGATATACTTATGTGTAATGTAAGTGCTATATAAATAAAGTTTCTTTGTATTATTATTAAAAGGCAGTAGAATTATTTCTTCATAGAAATATATCAGAATATGTAATCTGATATTTTTAATAGTGGGCCACATAGTATTCAAGGGAATTTCCACCAAATTTTCAAAATGTCAGCGTAATTAAATGGTTTTGGATGTTCTGGCTCCTCTCTAGAACAAAGATTGTTTGCTGTTGTAGTGATAGGAACCAAACATCTGAAGAGTTTGATGCCTCTAAAAGTGACCTCACAGTAAGTAAATGGTTAAAAATACATGAAGTAATGCCTGAGACATCGCTGTATGATTGTGTTTAGATGGTTTTGGCCTAAACAGCTTACTTTTACAATACATTCACGATGGGGATGTATATGCAGGGCGTCTCCAAAGAAAACTTAGAAATCATCAACATTGCATATAAGACGGTAATAGTAAGGTGGTTTTATGGTATAGAAAACGGCTATATTTGCATTGTAGGCATCGCAGCTCCTGTTCTACTGTGATGTCTGGTTCCTGTCACCACCGCTGTAAAAAAATCAGAGCTGGTAAGTTTCTCTAACAGTGAACGTTGGTATCTAACCACTCTGATTGTCTGAATTATGCAAAATCTTCTTAAAAAATCACTATCACTTTTAAATCTGTGATAATGTATCATTGCATTGTTTAAAACAAACATTGTTTTTAGTACTTTCTTTTGTCCCCTGAGCTATCCTTGCCTGTGCAAGCGTTGTGGAGAACCCCATCCAGGTTGTAGTTTACCTTCATTCCTCATGTGGCCATGGACGTTCACATGTGGCTGTAAAATCCCCAGCGTGTCAGATGGGCATCTATTTTCGGTACTTAGTCAGACTCTGTTAGATTAGCCTCTTATTTCGCTGTTTACTGGATTTTGTGTCTCCTCTATGACCCCAAGCTCCATCCAAAACCCTCATTCCCCCAGAGAAGATCAGCCATAAACACTCCCTATAAAAGAAGCCACACTAATCGTTTACCTGCCTCGACTGCGGATTCTTTAAGCCGGCAGCCAGCGCCTTGGCTGGAAGGCATCGCAGCTGAGGTGTTGGAGTGTGCTATCAGTGTGGCCCGTGGGGTAATATTTAGAGTTGTTATACCGAGCTCAAGAAAAACACAGGCACTCCCATAAACTCCAAAGTTCAGCCGATAATCCGGCTCCTGTTACAGAAAGCCTCTCGGAGCTGCCAGAGAAAACTGCTCGCTGTTACAATGTGCCTTTAGAGACTCAGTCGTCTGGCTGGACCTGCTGCTCAGAGAAGAAGAATATAGATTAAAAAAAAAATACTAAAACTTTTTAAAAAAAAATAATGAAGCTAAGAGCTGATCAGAGTTCATTATCTTCACAGCGAAGCTCGTTCTGGCCGTTAGTTTGTGCTGATAATGCAGTGATTCATTCACATCACGTTGCTCAGTAGGATGTGCGCATGTGGGTCATTTCAGGACGCCAGTTTGTTCACATTAATAATAGATTTAAATCACTTCTATAAACCAGTGTGAACCGTCATGTCCGAGAAAACGGATTTGAGCAAAAAGTCTGATTTAAGCATTGAGGCTTGTAATGTGAACGTAGCCTTTCATCCAGTTAGCACTATTTAAAAACTTAATAATCACATGCTGGACTCAAATCATATTCATTTGAGAAGGAATCTCAAATAGTTTTGCTCATGTGGTTTCTGTATTCCGGGATACTGAAGTGTATAAAAATGAACAAAAGTCTGGCCAAATTTGGTCTTTAAGAAAACTCCAGCTGTTTTCAGCTATGCGATGTGCCATAGAGGGGACTCAAGTTGCACGCACATGTTGACCTGCCTTGCAACTCCAAGACTCCACTCAGCCTGACACCTCAGAGACTCGAGACTCGACTCAGACACACACCTCAGAGACTAGAGCGTCAACTCAGACTCACCCCTCAGAGACTCGAGGCTCGACTTGGACCGACACCTGAGAGACTTGGGACAGATTCAAACCCCAAGACTCCACTTGGACTGACACCTCACAGACTCAAGACTCGACGTGGACACACCTCAGACTCACACCTCAGACATTCAAGCCTTGACTCGGACAGACACCTCAGAGACTTGAGATCTGACTGACCCTGACTACTAACTGTAAATGCACATATTTCAGTTTGAATCTGGATACAATTCAGGTACAAGTCACATGAAATGACCAGGTGTAAACAGTCATAGTTTATCATGTAGTTTACACAATGCTAACTGTAGCGTTGGAAGTTTCCATGACTTGTAAGCTGCATTACCCTCGTAACTCCAGTACGAAAGCTAAAGAAGCACACACGTTTCAGCTGATCGACTGTGCAAATTTTTCATCAAACTATGACTTTGACAAAGGAAGGCCAGGTGTTGTGGTGTGCGGTTGGATTAAATGCTAGTAAACACTGCATGATTCAGTTAAATGCCCATGTCAGATCCCACTGTGGTGAGAATGCTGTGAGGTGCTGTATTCATTTTCACAACCTGAATCTGCCTGAGGGAGATGCTTATTTTCTCTGGTCTTTCATTTATCTGTTGTGGTGTTTTTTACCATATTGCCTGGAGCTGTGAAGCCTTGAAAGAAGTCAGCATGAAGAATTGACTTGCATTTTTCTTCCAGGGCACCAAGGGCAAATCTGTGCTCAACGAATAAGTATGCCGAAAACGCCCACATGCACTCCCTTCAGATTCGCCACAGGTTTTATAATTGCACTGAGGAAAGTAATGCTTTGATATTTGTTTCCACCCCCATCATTTTCACATGAATACAGGATATTTCAGACAGGTAAATTCAGTGTGGCACTTTTTTCAGGACCTGATCATTTTCTGATCCAACCTACCAGCCTTTATGTAGGCCAGTGTAATTTACATAAACGTCCATTGATACTATCTCAATTTTAGTTCATATATAGTTGTGAAGAGTGCACCCTCCACCCTTATCCTTCCAGACTCTGACCGCAGATACAGCCTGTTCTTTTTAGCCTGTACCACTCATTTTCTTGGCCTACACTGAATCATCCCCGAAAGCCCTCCCCTAGAAGCACTTCTTCTCTGGATCGGCTATAAAAGTGTTGAGACACTGTGAGCTGAAGGAGCTGGTTAGCTGGCTGATGGTAGGAATGAGCATTATGAAGATGTAGTGCACAAGACAAGCTTTACTTAGCATTCCATTGATGTCCATTGAGTACTTAAAGATGCTGAAATGCTTCATGAAAATATCATTTTGAATCATGTTTTACATTTTTTCTTTATTGTTGGGACATTCAAAGTTTGAGTACTAACAGTCGTACACTCTCAGAAAAAAAGCTAGTAAATTGTCACTGGGGCAGTGCCGCTCTTGTCACTGGGGTGGAACCCTCAAGGGAACATCTCAGTACATTTAGTTATGGAGCATAACTGTTCTATAATCCATTGAAGTTATATTTTCTAAGCTTTATTGACTCCATGCGCCTCGTCTTGTCTCCAGGCTTTTCTTTTTCTGTTCTGTTTTAAAATTTTAGTTTATGAAAATGTACAAATATGTACTTTTCACCTGGAAAAACTTATTTAAGGTTCACAATTGGACCTTAAAACCACTGTTGTACCTTTGAGGGAACATTTACATTGTTCGTCCTTTGATGAACAAGAAATGTACCTGCATAGAACCTTTATTTCTAACAGTGTAGAGTTCAACTAGTCCTGTTTATTTAACTGTAGTGATGTGAAACGTGTATCCAACCCCAGAAGTACTAAATATCATGACAGATATATTGCATTGTGAAAATGTTTTCAGGTATTGTGATGTTACATTCTTGCCATGTTGTCCACACCTAGTTGAGAGACGACTCCATGCAGGTTGACAGGTGGGCATACTGAGTCCATCTGAGCCTTGTCTTGTCAGTTATTCAGAGGAGCTGCTTGGGGCAGTCGTGGGCTGGAGGTTAGGGAACTGGCCCTGTAACTGGAAGGTTGCCGGTTCGATCCCCAGAGTCAACGGTACGTGACTAAAGTGTCTTTGAGCAAGACACCTAACCCCCAACTGCTCCTTGGGCGCTATGAATAGGATACACCCTGGGCAAGGTCACCAGTCCATTGCAGACCGACATATAGATTAATTTCAGAGCAAATCATGTCATTTATATTGCAAGTTTGGCTAATAAAAAGCACTGGAAGTGTAATAGGGTGTTATACCTGTTCACATACCCCTTACAGTGTGAGCTTTGGAGACTAGAAAATTGGTCAGTTTGGCTGAAGAGAAGTCTCAGCTTTACTTCTCTTGCTTGGCACCTGATTCATGAGGTCTTTGCTCAACAAGAAACTATTTTTCACGAAAGAATGGGATGAGGTAGGCATTGTGACGGTTATGTTATCTAGGTGTTTGTAATGTAAAGGGAGATTTTATGAGTCACTGTCAACTTTCCAAGCTGGCCCCTATCAGATATTACCAAATACCGTCATGGTCATCCCACGTCTTCCTCTGAATCTGATAACAATGTTAAAAACATTTGTGTGAATGTAAGCAGCTCTTAGTTTCAGTTCTTTCCCAGTAAGAATGCTACTTTTTCGAGTGCTTTCCTTATGATGCCATTTGGACATGTGCTGGGTTCTTTGGATGTGACTGCGTAGCCTCTCTTGCAAAATCTTTTGCAGCAGTCCTTGCATGTGCCACCATTTCTCAATACAAAATTCTTCTTTAGTGCAGAACTTATTGCACTTTTGTAGTCCTGCAGTACTCATGTATGGGTTAAGGGTTAAAGAGAAACATCACAAAAGTAAGAATGTAGAGTCTTGTGGTGTTGCAGGACATCAAGATGGATGTGTGTGTGTGTTTACAGACTGCATGTGTTTACATTCCGAGGGCCTGTAGTAAATGAATGAAAGGAAATGCTTTATTCTGCTTAGTAAAGGAAAAAACATTCCATGTGTTCAGCTGCCGAGGAGCAAAGTTCTGTTTTATTCTGGTTACAGTGGAGCCGGAGGTCTACCAGCTCACTGAGATGGCACAGTGGTGATGACATTTCTTAGAGGAGTGATGGGAAAAGCAGAAGAGCTGTGTGAATCTTAGCCTGGTTTCAGATCTGGCCCATGTCTCTTCATACTACAGGCCTGATGCCATTATTACATTTAGAAATAGCCAGATATGTTTCAGACTGTGAACTCAGTTACCTGCTTGACATGCACATGATGCCTGGAACGCTGTTCTCAATCCTGGTCCTGGAGAATCTCTGTGATGCCCAGTTTAATGTTTTCTTTACTTTGACACTGTTTGGCCTTGGAAGTGCTTATTAATGGAATCAGGGATGGAAGTACTAAAATGTAAAGGGCGAGGATATTCCACATCCAAGATCAACAGCCTAAATCTGAGGTCTTCAAATCTGGATCTTTAGTCCCGTTTCTTAGATTTGGTAATCGCTGATAGTTAACTGAACTGTTTGGTCACCCTGTGTTATAGGTATGTAGCATAGTAGTAGTCAACAAATCATTAACCCAGCAAATAATTGGATCCGATATTTATCATTCCACATGGGTTGCTGTGGTAATGAAGTAGGTGTCCATAACTACATAGCAACACTGGTGACACAGATTTCAAACATGGATGAAGGAGAGATGGAGATGCATCATCTCACCTTCCAAACTCTTCAAAAATCTCTGGCATAAGCAGGAATCTTTGGTGCTTTTCTTAAATCCCACGACTTCCTTCACTCTGTATTTAACATTGCTGTTTGTTGTTTGTTGCAATGCGAGTGACACAAAAGCCACATTGAAATCCAGTAAACCCATAAATAAAATTGCATTTCAAACCACCTCCAAGTGTAGTTTGGATCTAATTTGCAAAAATCTGATTTCACATAGTTTTTAGATGTCCAGACTGTCACAAACCAAACTGGATACAATCTGGATTTGCCAAAAATTGATTTGAGCTGACAGTCTGAACATAGCCTTAATGAACCAGTTTTTATGGTAACAGACAAAACATCTGCCTCAAAAATAATATTTATTAATAATAATGAGAGAAACTTTGTTTTTTTAATGCTACTTAAATACAGGTGCTTATCGCACTGCATAGATTGAATCAAAGCTTGTATCATGTGATCCTAAATTTGTTTATGTGGTTGATATATTTATTTAGTTACCTATATTTTAATTTGTATTAATTCAAAGAACTATTTGAACGTCAATTAAGTTTATTTTAGGACTTTAAAGTTTATTCATAAAAAATATATTACATTTTCTCATCATTTTAATATGTATATTGAAGCTCTGTGTACTCTGTGTTTGGAATGTTCAAATGTTTAGTGTTAATCTTTCAAAAAGTATTGAGCTCAGTTTTTGTGAAACAATGGTGTTCCTATAAATCTTACACACTATAAACTTCAACTTCATGACCAGTGAATATCTGCCTCATTTAGAAGTTATCAGTGTCCACAGATAAACAACATCTGTTCTGGCCAAGAAAAACATGCATTGGTCATCGGTCACCTGATGAAGTCTGTAGAAGTGTCCTTCCCAAAGGTTTGGACTGAGCAGGTCTATTTCTCATTTTCCATTATTTTTTGTATTCCAAATAGATGTCATATAACATGTGGCATTGAATCCTACTTGCCTTTTCTGCAGTGCCTTGATCACAGACCCAGTCATTTTATTTTCTATTCCTACAGGAAATGTCTAAAAATACCCAGCTAACACTCATGCTGTAATTGCCATGTTGGCCCCTCTTAAAATTGCTTTAGTAACTAGCAAAATCAGCAGAGCGGGAGTCTAATTGGCACCTGTGGTGAACGGAGAAAGAGCTTGTGCCCGTTAGCCTCGGTTGCTTTGGCGTGCTGTAAAAGTCTCAGTAGCAAACTCTACAAGAAGAGTTGTTGAAGACTCCTGGGCCAGGGGGGAGTATGCCCTTACTGTTTGAAAATGATATGGATACTATGGAAATGCACATCAACTCAGCATTGATTCCAAAAACGTTCCTTGATGCAATGATCACTGTTAACCATTTATGATGATTTCAGTGCATAACGTTTGTTCTTTAAATATCACTTGGTGTTCTAGTTAATGATGGAGAGATTCTCTTCAGGACCTCATTCTGTCCTCTTCTGGCTGTGACAGCAGCAAACTCACTGCCCTAGAATAGCCCCCTCATCTGATTGTCCACTTGCTAACTGCCCGACTATTAGGTTGGGTTCCTATCACTGGTTTTCCCCGAGTAGCCCCATTCATGACAGTGGAAATTCCAGTCCACCAGATACCAAGTTCTATCTACATTATGTCTACAGAGACTGTCTTTTGAAAGTTTCCCTCCTCCACCTTCCTGCATTGCTACATGCATTCACAGGATGGAGGCATTGAATGCGCACATGTTCCAACATCACCTTCATTCATGTACAATAGAGTGCCTGCCTTGCTTGGCACCATTAAGCTGACCTTGAGTCCATTCTGCTAATGTGGACCTGGGAAACTTCTTGATGACTCCCTTCAGGCACTATGGTCAGCTTTTGGCTTCTCTTGTGAAGTTGTTCACTCCAAACCCAGTCCTCTTTACCATGATCTGTAGGAATAACCTGAAGTATTTGGTGCCATGTAACCAGTGCATGGCCTCTTTTTCTTTCATGTTTGCCCCCTTATCTATCAGGTGTTAGTCATTGCCAATTCCCAAGCGGTGGCTAGGTCTCTCCTATAGCATGACAGCTACCTATACTGGTAGGGTAACTTCCTCTATGACGGATCTTTTTGAATTGCTTCTCAAGTGGCATCATAAGATGGCTGAACAAACTTAAAGTGCTGACTGTCTAATTTCCAATAGGGTGCAACCTTCCAATCAAGTTGCCCCAGCTTGTGTTTACTCAGCCAAGGCTTCTGCTCAACTGGTTAGTGGCCTCTGCAAGTCAGATCCCATGTCCATTGTGGGGAATTCTGATGAGTTGAGGCACCTGGCTTTGAGAGACTTATGTGCTGTCAAAGAACATGGATGCCACTTTCCACACCAATCACCAAGGGGCATTAAGTTAAGGGGCTCCTTTTGCCTTGTACCCTTGTACATGGCATGGGCACTTCTCCACTTCACATCTCTGCGAGCTTCTTTACTTTGCTTGAACGACCTGGGCAAAGTCTCACTGTCGAGAGGACTCTCCTAGGAGACACCTCGGTGGGATCACCTGCCAGTGCAGACTTGACCTACTGCCCCAGACTTGACCTACTGCTTCTCCCTATCAAACCCAACTTGCCTTTGCAGGTTCTTGGCAGAAACCATAGCAGATCTACTTCTTTAGATCTTTCTTCTAGCCTCTCATTCTAGGAATTCTACACAGAATTCAGATCTGCAACCAAAAGGAGCCGTTCATTTGGGAAGAGGTCTAAGCTGCAAACTTTTGTTGTCTCAGAAATTTGGACTCAGAGCACCATCAAGGGGAAACGCTTCAAGGAGAAACATCAGGTCATAGTCTTCCTTAATTGTTGCAGTAAGCTCAGTTCTGAAACCTTGAAGTCTTGAAGTTCTCTTTGTGACTTGAAGGATAGCTTATGCCTTCAGACGTGCCAAGACGTGTTGGTACACTCCTGTCTTGTCTCTTTTCTGATTCTGGTAAGGACCTCCAGTGGCATATTAGTAACATTCCAATCATAATAATTCAAGTCCTGATGAGTGGGGCTTCTTTTGTTCAAATGCTTAAGGTAATCTTCACAAAGCCTTACAAGAGATGATTCATGTCTGCTTCTTTCAGTTCGGGCGCACGCACTCAGGGCAGGCCTCTGCTAATGTAGAAGTTTTGTGTCTTGTACTTGTTTCATTATTTCCTATTAGATCCTCTTAAATGTTGCTTTTTTATGTATGGCTGTTTTCATGTCAGGGCTTTGGCAGCGCTTCCATGGCCGTTGTCTGCTGGATGTGCCTCAGGGGTGCTCAGATAAGAATCTGATTTATCAAGGATATCAGCCTTCATACACTTGGAGGTTGTCGAAAGGAAATCATGCTTTTCATTTGCCTCCTTCCTTTGCCTGAGCTTGTATTTTACCTCATAAGAATGATAAGTGTTTTGGTTTAGATGGTTTGCCATTGTGCTTTCATCCTTGACTTTTTTATCATGAAAGATCAGTGGAGTCACACTTGTTAGACTGTATTATTTGACTTACAACCTAAACATGAAAATAATACCTTCATACAGCAGATGCTAGAAGTGTCTTCTGCTGTGTTAACTTTATCTGGAATTATCCAGAGCTGCTGCTGCTCTAAGCACTTTTATAAGGTGGTGAAAAGAGAGAGATCCTTGTGCTGACATTCTGCCAACTCTCTACACGCACACACATATACACACACACACACACACACACACACACACACACACACACACACACACACACAGATTGGTCCAATGATTCATCTGTTAGCAGACTGCTCTCATTTCAACACCTTCTCTCTCTGTGGATGCCTATGTCAGAGCAGGCTGGCTCTCTCTTTCACAGACTTTGGGGTTTTCCCTCTGTGTCATTAAGCTCAATCAGGAGGAGGCCTGTAAACACTCTACAGATGCATCACATCATTCTACCCTCCAGTCTCCTTAGAGATGCCTTCTGTTGTGACTTTCTACTGTCTCCAGCACTCAGACTCAGGGCCCCATGTACTAAGCTTTGTGCAGCAGATTCAAGCCAACATTGGACGTATTCTGTGTGTGTGTTTTAGGTACGAAGCCGATGCTTCTCTCTATTATGTGTATCGTCACAGTTCGAACAAAGCCTTGTATCTCTAAGGAACGATTTTTAAAAAAAATCATGAGAACAAGGAAAAACTAATTTTGGACAATTTCTTTTGTTCCGGTCGTCATGAAATATTAACTCAATGTAAAACGAAGCTGAGGTTTTCAAATGATCCAAAAAAGTTAAAAAACACAAACGTAGAGATACAAGGTATATATATATATATATATATATATATATATATATATATATACACACATGTTGTCGTCTACTTGGAATTATAAGCTTCTGCGTTCTGAGGAGATTTTAGATATTGAGCTGATGATTCATTGAGATGGATGAATGAATGAAATGAATATTTCTGTTGTAATTAAGACCCCATGGGTTCCAATGTGTACTATTTAATGACCTTTAAGACTTAAGAGTTAACAAATATGTTGAACAGACTCTCCCAGAATTGACGTTGAACCATGTGCTTGCAGTGAGTCGGTATGTCCAACAGGTCAAAACAAGCTCAAAGAAAGTGACCGCTGTGGCCTGATTGGTCTTGACGTTACGTTTTTATACACACATAAACGAAAAGGAATGACAGATTTCACAGAAGGTAGTGGAGTAAAAAGACTCTGAAATGTAGTGGAGTGAAAGTAAAAAGTCACCCAAAATGGAAAAACTTCAGTAAAGTACAGATACACGAAAAAACGACTTAAGTACTTAGTTACTGTCCACTACTGCTGAAACCACATAAGCAAGTCTGTATACAACACAGCACAATCTGAGGAAAGCATATGATGATTGAGGCATGCAGTGCAAAGAAGGAAACTATATAAACTAGATTTTAGTTCCAACCGTTGCTTTAAATGACTGGGCTGTAACTCAAGAATAGAATTGTATGCATCAACGCCATGACCCTCCCATAACATCTGTAACTGCCTGGTCAAGCTTGCTGGCTGGCTGGAACAAGGACCGCACTGAGCTTTAAGTTACCTTCATTGTTATTAGAAGGCTGCCATCACTCAGTGGTCAGTGCTGCAGAGCGTTTGCAGGGCTCGAAGGATATCTGGAAATAGGCCGAGTGGAAGCAGACGATATTTCTTTTATGGGCCGCGCCGTCCCCCCGCACAGTGCGCTCCTTCATTAGCTGCTGGGGACTCGGCTGCAGGAAGGGGGGGAGGATGCTAAATTCTGCCCTCGTGTTGACGTCTGCATTTCATCAACACCCTTTTTTCACCCGGCCAGCCTGTCCGTCGCCTAATAACCCAGAGCCAGGCAGGCACAGTGACGGCCTGCCAGCGTTCACACCCCACAACCCAGACTCTAGCACACAAACACACTCAGTCTCAATATCACTCTCTCACTCTTTTGCTTTCAGTGTTGCTGTCGTCTCTTGCTCTGGATCTTTCTGTCGGTAGCCTTATTTGGGTTGGATTAGTTTATCAGGTGTTTGTAACACAGTTTTACATGTGGATGGCAATAGAATGAATGCGGGATGAATGAGTTTCTATTCAGTTGTATTTTCTGCAAACCCAGATCTTTGGGTCTGTTCATAGCAACAAATATAATTTAATCAGCCTGGAGGATCTCACTTTTCTGACTGACTTCATTTTGGTTGCTTCTGCTAATGCTCTCCAGTGTAGAGAGGATCAAGACGAGGTTCTACCACCTAGACCAAGTAAATGGTAGAAAGACTCTTCCACAGCATATATTGTTTCTTGATTTGGGATGTGTTTACCCCTTTACACATCAGCCATAAAAACATTAGCCTGTTGTGGAGCCCCCTCAGCTGAACTGTGTCTTTTTTCATCAGTAACAGTGGAATATGTTTTAATAAAAATGTATATGATGTACAAAATGGATGGAAATGTACAATAGATGGGCAGGTCAGCGTTTATAAAAGCATCTTCGTTGTCTTTAAATGCTTTTTTGGAGCCGTTGTACAGGATTATTAATATGATGTGGAAAGGTGTGAGTGGTTTCCACAGCAGGGGGTTCCCAACCCTTCCTTTTCAGCCATCATTGCTTGCTAGCAGCTCAACACAGAGTCAAAGCATTTCAGACAGTGACAGCCAACAGAGTACTTGTGAATCTGATAAGAGTTACAGGAAAAAAAGATTTTATTTGATCATAATAATTCAACATATCTGAGTGGAATGGCGACTACAGTGCTTGCAGGAAGACTACTGTGTTCACAGGTTTGCATTGAAAAAAACTTAATTCCGCACCTCATAGCCATACGCAGCCGATGACAGCATGAAGCCCCACAAACGTTGGCATGGCGATCGCAGTGCTGGCGAAAAATGAATGATTATCAGAGGAGAGCTTTAGCTTTTTCGTTAATTTACAGTGGAAAAAGAAGCTCTGTGCTCAGTTTATTGTTGTACAATACTGAGTTTGCATAGAATTCAACAATGAGATGTTTGGTGTCCATGGCTCCTGAAAAAATGAAGACCCGGTTTATTCCACCATTGTGAACAGCAGCAGAAGTTGGGAAGTTTGATCTCTTGACAGAGTGTTCCACTTAGCGTAGCGGGGTGAGGATCGTTGCCGCTTGCTGTGGCTGAATTTTCAATAGAGTTTGCGGCTCTATTGAAAACACTGGATATCCGGTTTACAGTCATGCATCTACTGCAAACACGTGCATTGCAGTTTTATCATGCTTTTATCATGGGCAAATCCAAAATCAGGGTCATAACAGTCCAGAGTCAGATGGCCAACACAGATAGATTTAAAGTCAGACATGCTAAACACGAAAACACTGAACCAACATATAAACACAACCAAACAGTACATCAAACAGTTCAAACAGCAAAGACCAGTGACAAGTAGAGGCAAACACAGGGCTTAAATAATAAAAGGGTAAACGAGGAACAGGCGGGAACACAGGTGGAAACAATCAGGGGTGGATTCACGAAACGAGGGGGCTGGACTAAAAAACCAAAACAATGAACACGTGGGCTAAACCAAAACACAACACGAACACGTGGACAGGACTGGGAGGAGCCAATCGTGACAAGCAGCATATAGCAGCGGTCAAAGACCTTTCTTTCCAACAAGATGTGACCTCCGCCTGGAAAATCAGAGAGATGTGTATCCGGAGAGTGTTAAAAGGATCAGACAGCCAGTAAGTCCACTAAGGAATTCTCAGTCATTTTCTCAGGGGGAGCAGAGCGAAAGACTCACGTGGGTGATGAGGATTAAAATAAAATCACAGAGTGAAAGAAACTACCGCAGAACAAGGCACAGGCAGTTTGGTGCGAATGTATAGTTGTGATTTTTCTGACTAATATTGCGATTATTTACATGCAGTTATTGTCTTGAATTAAGCACCAGGCTTTTTGCCGTGAAGACCAGCACATCCATTTTTTCAGGCTGAATGTAATGAGCCCCAGTGCCAGTTCACAAGCTCTGCATCATGTGCATTTAAACTTGTGATTTTGACATAAAAATAATTAAATATTCAGCTCTAGCCAGGACCCTATTTACTGTACATTTAATCCCCTTCGAATTTGCTACTCACATTCTGCATCAACAGACTCAGGTCTGCCCGTCGGACTCCTTTCTGTTTGTTTCGATGTCAAAAGATGACAACAATGTCACAAATATAAAGGACAGTCTTCCTTTCTGCAAAACAAAATCATTACACAGCAATAACATGTCATCACATTCAAATCCTAATAAAACCCCTGCTTTTCTGCATGCAAACACCAGTGTGGTCTGGATTGAAAGTTCAGATCCTGCACTTTTGACAGTGTTTCTCTTCTTGTTCCAGTGAGCTACGAGGGGCAATTAAACAAAACAAAATAAGAAGTTTCAAGGTGTTTACAACATGGGGAGTCTAAGGAGGTTAGATGTTTCCCATTGCAGATGTGAACAGATGTTTGGACGGAGCTTGAAGCCTGTCACCTCCTTGGCCACCACGTTACTCTAATTGCCATCCGAGTGGTTTGGCAGTTCAGTTGCAGGGCTGTGGAGGTGAAGAGTGATCCACTGGCTGTCATAATGTTTAGATAATTCGCCAAGCTGCCAGCAGCTGCCCCTCGGGTCCCAAGGCCAGGATTTACTTCTCCCCATAAGGGATGGACAATAAACCTTTTAACAATGACAGTGACGGAACGTCCGCTTTGGAAGGAGCAGTGCGGATATCGGGACCGATCGTTGTAGAGGACGTTTGGGCACCCCCTGGTTGAATGACATTTCAATGATTCTTAAAGCGAAGGTAAAGTTTTTAACAGAGTAATTTTAGTGGACAATTTCTGTTTATTTGCTGAATTATTCCAAGCTATTTTGTAGCATTTCTGTTGGTCTGTTCATTGTGAAATTTTCACGCAATGTAAAGATTGCACTGTTCATAATTGCACAGTCTGTTACCGCACTATTCATATTTGCACCAACAGCTACTGGAAGTTTTCGCTGCATACTTATCTTTTGTCACAGGACATACTACCTCATTGTATGCTCTCCATTCACTCTGTATACCTCTATATTGTATTTATACTTCCATACCTATATTTTTCTGCCACAATATATCATCATTCTGCACTTTAGGTACATAATACTGTATTTTGCATGTCTAGTTAGATGCTAACTGCATTTCATTGGCTCTGTATCTGTACTCTGCACAGTGGCAGTGAAGTTTAATCTAATCTAATCTAAACCTGTCATGTTGAAATGACAAAGTGGAGATAGAAAGGTTGAGTTTTTCTTTGGACATTTGAACATTTTTAACTCATATTTTTCCAGTATGTTAAGCTCAGCATATAAATAGAAACTGTGCAGCAAAGTTTGACAAAAAAGTCATATTTAAGTGTGCTTCCTGTAGAGCATGGGTTAGCTTATTTTTTACTTAAAAACCAAGAAAACATCATTAGTTTGTGCAGTTAATCACGTGTCTTGTCTCTATTTTGCCCCTGAAGCATTTTTCATTCTAAAAGCAGTGCATTCTGTTGTAGCTACATGAAAGGACAAGCTTCATCAGCTTCATCAGAAAGTATTTATCACCTTCAGTGATTCAACCTGAACCTCAACATCAAGTTATGTGACTGCAGGGCAAATATACAAATAGGCTCAATGCAGTTTCCAGTTTTCAACACCAACCAACGTCTAATGAAAACAGTGGATGCACGTTCCTCCTCCGCCACGTTTGTAGGCCCCTCGCTTTCATAACGCTACTTAGGTCTCATATCGACGAGAACTGGAGATTCCCACCAATTCTTTTGTCAGTTTGTGTGGTGTCCAGGTCCAGTGGAGTCTCCTGAAGGCGTCCTCTAGAGCGAACGTCACTGATATTCCTGAAATTGCGCTGGTGTGTTTGGCTTGTAAATGATACTTGAGGTATTTCTGTGATAAACTGACAGGATGGCAGTAGCTAGAAATAACTTCTTGGTTGGTTTTAAAAATTGGCTTCATCAAGGAAGCGATCGGGTGACTGCAGCTGGGCCTCAAAGTGGAGCTAAGATGGTTCGAACCACCGAACTAGGAAACTGCGTTAACAATGTTAAAAAAATGAGTAGCGTTAATGCAGTCGTATGCAAATATTCAAACTCACAGTATATGCTTTGTTGATGTTCTACGTTCCTCTATGAGAAAGACTCTTCTTAGTGCTCTGTCTTTATTTACTTTAACATATTGGACAAAAAATAAAAATTCTAATAAAATAGATACCATAACTTTTGCACAAGCCACATTTTTGTTTTATTATTATCCAACATGTTAACCTCAGCAAATAAACAGCACTTGTACATTAAAACGTGCAGACGTGTGTTCTCTAGAGGATGTATTCACTTATTTTCATTATATAGTGTTATATTATATATTCATTATATTGTGAATATATATTTTCGTTATTATAAGCCGGCCTTACACCAAACGTCTTTTCAAGCGAGGTCACTGTCCCAGACAAATTTCCAATGTCGGAATAAAACGGTGAGTCTTGATGGATTTGTGTCGCACTCCCATCATCTGGATTGTTTAGTCCTTACAAAAAAAAGTAGACTTAAAGTTTGTTTTATTAAGTAAACTTCAAGTAAATATCAATAGTAAGTTTACTACAAGTAAATACATCTTGTATCTCCATTTTTGTTTTTCAGTTTTTGACATAATTTGAAGATGCCTGTTGTTCTTTACATTGTATGCAAATTTCATGAAGGATGGACCTAAAGAAACGGCCCAAAATGACTTGGAAAAAAGTCTGGTTCCTTTGACTTGCATTAAAAGTAAGAGAACATGCAAACTCCACCCAGAAAGGACCCTGGTTACCTGGCCTGGGAATCGAACCCAGACCCTTCTTGCTGTGTGTAGCCCCCTGTGCCACCGTGCTTAAGTATGATTTTGTTCAGTTTTAAGTCTTAGTTTTAAGTCTAAGTTTTAAGTCTTGGCACATGCCAATAGTGAAGTGCCAGGGGTGCACATGAGAGCGAGTGGGCGAGCGCAACAATGTAAACCAGCTGTTTTAATATTTCATGTACACTGAGTGTCACAGTGATGTGAGGAAATGTGCAGAGGACTTTACGAATGACATTATTGAAGAAGCATCAATGCAAAATCTGCACCTGCAAGATCCTCCGTCTCTGCAAAATCATAGTCTGTGACTAAAAACTGTGATGACGTCTCCAGATGTGAGACAGTGTCAGATTTATTCTTAATTAAGGCATAATTCAGGCAAATATACCACGTGTTTGGTGCTAACTTAGTGAAATATTGGCTTCCTTTGCTTGTTAGAACCTACATTTGATGACCGCAGGTGGTGTAAAAGTTTTCACTGAGCTACTCCTTTCATTCTCACCTCTGGGTGTGTGTTGTGTAGGTAAACTGAATATATGTATCGGCTTTCTCTCTCTGTAGGCCGCTATTTCTGGGGTGACTGAGTTGAGGGGGAGGAGGTGAGCGAGTGTGTGGAACCCAGGCAAACAGTGAGGGTCTTAGGATTCTGAGTAAACACTGCCCCGTGTTTGAACTGCCCACCTTTAATGTAGCCAGCTCCTTCTCTCACAGCCTGTTGCCCTGCCCCTGCCTAAATATACCCCTCAGTGCCAGGGCAGGCCATTAATCAGGCTGGGAAAAGCACCCTTGGACAGGCTCTCATCTCACTACAGCGGCTAATGCAGCCACTAGGGGCAAAGTGTACACTCACTGACTCTGCTTTGACCACTCAGCTGGACTGGGAAAGCAGCGGCTAAAGGACGAGACGACAAACTGTCATTAAGATGTTATAAAGGAAACTTTGGAGGTGGAATATGCTATTACATTACTAATGGAAAAGAGTGGAATTATAGAGACGGGCGGGCTGGGAAAGTTATTCAGGCAGAGTGTCTTCCTCAAACTCAGGCCACCTTTGCACATGAACAGAATACACTCTATACTGTATATTACTTTGCAGTTTAAAGTAGAATTCCTACAGTACAATCCACAAGAGTAATTACTTTAGAGTCTTGATAAATTCTTTTTCATTTAAGGCACTTTAGGGATGCACTGATATGGAAGTTGTGAGCTGATGTGTGGTATTTTTTTTGCCGATGCTGAAGTCAATATATCAAATTTTATATTAGTTCAGGGATCGGCAACATGCGGCTCCATGCAGCTCTTCTACTACCCTGTTGCAGCTCCACAGCAGATTTAGGTTTTTAGGTAAGAATAAAATAATCCTTCTTTGCAGTAAAATAAAGTTCTGCTGATCATTCTAACATAGTTTTAACACTAAATTATCTTAAATGCTGGAGTTAAAGTAGCCTATGTCTGCTAATTCACCTTTTAACCCTGAAAGCTGGTGTGCAGACTGCTGGTCAGCATAGCAACGCAGATAACGATCTCACCTAGCTAGTAGCTAACAAAACCGCAAAGAGAGAGATTCAAGAGACGAATGGACTTATTTGCATTTACAATCCCTCCAGCTGGTTTCCTGAGACGTTTAATCTACAATGAGAAACAACAAATGTCAAACACTAAAAGCTGAAGTCTGCTGCTCGTTCGAATTTTCCCGTTCCACCTTAAATGGTGCAGCAGTTACATTCTGTCGCCTCATTTAAAATGAAACGGGAAAATTACAAGAAGAAGCTGGCGAGTGAGAAGCTGACTAGCTTTGTGAAAAGTTGAACGTTGAGAGACATCTTACAGGAAAATATTGTACTTTTGCGTAAAAGTTTCCTGCCGGAGATGCGAGAAAAGCAGCTATAGCTGAGCTAAAGTTTAAAGCAGAGCAAAGTAAGTCTGCTTTTTTGTTTTTGGCCTATTTTATTTCTAGCCTATACTAGTACGTCAGCACATACTGAGACATATTTACAGCCACGATGGTAAAATGGACCTCTATACTGGAAAGTAGAAATTGGTAACCCACATGAACGTTCTCTTCACAATGCAACTTGATATGAACAGAACTCATATCAACTTTATCAGTAAAGTTGATATGATACGATGCTGTAGCGGTATCTGTGTCAATACTGGCACTAAATTGCAGTATCGGTATTTGCAATATAGGATATTGATACTGCAAAGCAGTTTCTGATGTGCCGTCGCTGCTGAATAATGCGTGCATACATGCCTGTGTTTGATAGCACAGCGTACATCACTGCTGTCGTTATTCCATCTATCTGAATGTGTGAGTCAGGCTTCTTTCAGTGAAGCCTCCCACTGTGTAGTCAGTTACAGTCTGAGTTAATGTTAGTCCAAGTTAATTGTTACTGATGTAGTGAACTTTAGAGAGACTTGAAGAAGGAACTGCTGAGCTCTGGGAGCAATGAATGCCGTCAGCTTTGGTTTAGCAGCCTGCTAGACTAGCCTGGATGGTGTTCCCATCAGGCTGAGAATTCCACTAAAAGTCGCCGCTAGTCTAGTATTTATAGAACCTTGCAGAGTCTGCTGCTCATAGACGAATGCTCGAGGGTACAGGCTGCATATCTCTGTTGATCGGAAGAAAACCTTGTATCTCCAAAATGGTAAATTTACAGGAGAAGGGAAAAACATACTTTCCTTTCAGTGTAAGTCAATGGAACCAGACTTTTTCCCGAGTCATCATGTAATTGGTCTGTGGCCAGATCAGACCAAAAGAGACGCTTTTGGCAGTAAACACTAGAGGTGAGATTAGAGTGGACAAAAAGGTGGCCAGGTAGAGAAGGACATCATCCCCACTGTGAGGTGTGGTGGCGAATCTGTGATGCTGTGGGGATGTTTTTCTTCTAAAAAGGTCATGGACAGTTTATTCAGGGATGAGCTAATGAGGAGAGTCCACAGTGTGGATCTCGGAATCTGAAGGATCTGGGAAGGTTCTGTATGGAGGAACAGTCTCATATCCTTTGCCATGTGTTCTCTGTGTTCTCCAGTCTCATTAAACATTACAAGAGAAGAGCTCAGAGTTGTTATCTGCACAAAGTATTAAATGGAGGGGTGTCAACAATTTTGGCACACAGATTAGAGAAAAATATGAATTTCCTGGTAAGAATTTTTTGAGTCTACATCAAATAAAGGTTAGATTGTTGTAACATTTTGAAAGAAAGATCAAAAGAATATTTTTACAGGTCATTTTGCTGATGATTACAAGGGGTGCCGATATTTGTGGCACTGTAAACATAAACATATACCATATAGTGGTTGTCTGAACTGAACAACAACTCATATCTTCTTGTTTGATGGTTTTCATTCTTGTAGATCATTTGAAAATACCATGCTTATGTTGTTTACACAGCGTCCAAACGAACCAATGGGGGAATATATATATATATATATATATATATATATATATATATATATATATATATATATAAACCTTATATGTCCATTTTTGTTGTTTTTCTGTTTTTTGCATAACTATATAGTTATATATCATATATATATATATATATATATATATATATATATAGTGAGATATATATATATATATATAGTGAGATTTTACATCTCGTAATACATTAAACACATTAATAAACACATGAATATGTTATTCCTTATGGATTTAAAGGCTAGTTAGTTTAGATATAGTTCGTTTTGATATTAGTAAAGCAAAGGAAATCATTTTTTCCCATTTGTTTATTTTTTAAAATCCGTACATTTTTTGAGAAATTCATCTGGAACTTAGATTCATCTAGGACTGTGATTGGTCATCACCCAGTGAAAAACATCGTGAATGCTTTGAGGCCTCATTTGCATACCGAACCTTCTGCGATAGCATCGCAACAGCTAAATAACAAATAACAGACAGTATATTACACAGCTGGAGCACAGTAGGACTTGATTAGGCATTAGTGAGTCTACTGGAGTCGCAGAACAGAATCCGCTGGCTCTTTTCTCTGATTTACACTGCTACATTATGTCCTCAGCTGATGGTTATTTTATTGATCTCTAATAAAGAGGGATTTGGACCGTCGCCCCGGCCGTGATATCAACAGAACTGATGTCTGCGGTTTACGAAGGAGACAAAACGGTTTTCATGTGCAGTGTGAGTCAAGTTCTAGGCACGCATTGCTTAAGCCGTGCCTTTTTTCCTTCCTAAGTGTTGGGAGGAATGTTCTCTAAATGCCACTTTCAGGCAGATTAACGATGACATGTTTATTTTCTCCTTAAAAAGACGTTTCACGCATTTTTGGCCTTTTTTGTTCCGTGCATGTCCAGGAAAATGAGTCCATTGTTCCTGACAAGAGTCTTTATTATTCACCCAGCCAGCTTTTCCCATCTCTTTCTTGTGTTCAGCTTCAATTTCCAGTTAGAGAATGAATGGTAGCAATAGTATTAAATGCGGAGGTGGAGGCTGATTGGATGTGTTGGAGCGTGATTGTGGCTGACTTGTCTGAATGGAGAATAGGCATGTAATCGCCCGATTTCCTCCTCGGTCATCTGGGAGCGGAATCACTGCTCTTAGCCAAGGCCGAGAAAATTAGCCCTCATTAGCCAGGCCTGGAGGGGCTGGATCTGCCTGACCTTTCGCTCGGATCGTTTCAAGCCGTTTTTCCGCTTGGCCATAAATATAAATGGGCTTAAATGGGCATAACTTATTCTATCTTGTTGCCTGAGTGCTGGAACCGATGTAACCCACAGACCTTCGGGTCGAAACGGCACGGCTAGCCCTCGGCTCCCTCTGAACGTGGCAGAAGCTCTGCTTCTCTCTGCAGAGGGCTCCAGAGGCATGCCGGAGTCTGAAGTACACGTGTTAGCGAAGGTCAGCTTGTCGTAAACCCTTTAAACCCGTAAACCTTTCCACAGAAACTTTAGATACGAATTAGCCAGCAAAAATAGCAGCCTGTGTCCAACCCAGACCACAGCCAGAGCCACGGCTCTAAAAAACCTAGTTCCCTCAGAAACGCTGACAGTCAATGAATTCTAATGGGGCCACTAAGCATAATGTCACGGCATGAAGCTAACTGACCACTGCATATATATTTGCTGTTGGTAGCATTAGCTTTTATAGGTGGGGCATAGGTCTCCCATGGAATATTCACCGGAAACCACCCCTTCTTACACTTTGTAACTAATAATTATATCAATTTTATTTATTTATATTTGCATGTCGCTACAAATCTCCAATTTTTGGTTTTCAGTTTTTGACATCATTTGCAAATGCCTGCTGCCCTTTATGTTGTGTGTGAATTTCATGATGAATGGACCAAAAGAAATGGCCCACAATTACTTGGACAAAATGTCTGGTTCCATTGACTTACATTAAAAGTAAAGTAGTAAAAGAAGTAAAAAGTAAAGCCATTTTCTTCGCCTGTGAACTTGGCATTTTGAAGATACCAGTTTTTCTTCCGACAGCAGCGATGTATTAACATTGAATTACTTTTGGCATGTAGCAAGCTGGAAAATGCAGATTCTAAACTTTTTAATCATTGCCATATTTAGGTTTGCAAGTAGAAGAGGAGACGTCTTTTATTAGAATCTGATGAAAAGTTTTTGTTGCGTTCATTGTTGCTGTTTATGAAGATCTCAATCGACAGTGTTGATATGATTGGAAGTTTCAAATCAGCAGAAAGTTCAAAATCTGTCATTTAAAAGCTTCAAGAGCTACAAGTGAGAAATAACGAAAGGTAAACATGCAAATGTAAATAAATGAAATTGAAGTCGTTACATGTTACAGGATGCCAGACGTGGTGTTCATTAGGAGTTTTTGACCACATTTAAAAAAATTCAATATAGAAATATTGAGGGAAATGTGTTTTTTCCATGAAATTGACCCTTTAAATTCATCATTTTTAACCAGTTTACTTGCGTAAAACAGTGTAACGTAATAAAATACATCTTGAAACTTGCTTGCCTTCTTTATGTGTGTATTCTTTCTTGCCACAAGCACCGCACTTTGGGCTGCTTTAGACAGCTAATGGTTAAACGTGATTTCTTTGGTCGTGTTTGCACCTGCACTCCCAGCAGAGAGAAGTCTGTACCAGCTTCGACTTTATTCATCTGAATGAGGAGATAATGCATTCTGTCGCACAAAAAGTGTCCATTATTCTTCATTTGAAGTCTCTTCAGACACATCTGCAGCCTCTAAGCGCTCTGCAGATCCAGTTCAGCAGCCTTAAAAGCCCTCTAATGTAAACAGTTTTTCATCTGACACACTCTGGAAGAGGAATATAGGAGCTGCTCCCGGCTTCAGAGCGTCTGTTCACGGAGCGGCCTCCGCTTTCAGGCTGCATGATTTTTGCTGAGGTTCTCATCGTTGGCTGAAATTCCTCGCATGTTCGTGTCAAGAGTGGGACATGGGTGGAGATCCGGGAGCTCATTTGTGAATTTTACTCAGCAGCAACTGCTTAATGTGTTGTTTGTTAACCATTCTCACTTTCGCCCTTCGCAGTATTGACATCGCAAAAGGCTCCAAAACGCTAGCGGGCCCTCTGACACCTCTACCGGGTTTTTACTGTGCACTCTGATTCATTTGATAGTCGAATAATCTATCGATTACTGAAACGAATAATCGATTATTCGGATTATAAATCATTGCATTTCAGAATGACTTAGCTTGTAAATTTCGCTTGAGGTTGTTTTATACATTTACTACATGCATTTACTACTAACAACAAACACAATAAAAGGAATAGCTCATTAAAAAATGTACCGTTATTATTTTTGCTAATACGAAGCGTACGAGAAGAAAACCCCAGGGCAAAGTCGCCGCGATAAAATATAACAAAACTAGTTCAGTTTTCCTTTAATCAAGTCAATCAATCTGAATTTAAAGCTCATTTTAAACAGTGCGGTCTGTGATCTGTGCATCCTGGTGTCTGTCTGCACTTTGGTGCAACTGAATTCTATATTAACAGATTTCTATTGAAATGGAGTAAAGTCAGTATCTCCGTGCTCCTGTGAGTGTCTCTCTCCTCCGAGAGCAGATACTCCCCGCTGCCGAGGAGACGCGACGGAGCAGATGGGAAAGTGGCGAACTTGTTCTGTTTAAACAGTTACATTTCAATGATTTAGAAACGTTTCATTTCAGCGGGAACCCTTCGTCCAGCTGCCCTATATGTTCGTGTAGAGCCGCCTCCTTAAACCGTTGGCAAGTGGTGCTGAACGTGGAGAACAGAGACCTGTTTGTAATGAACAGGGTTGATGTGAATAATAGTTACTTGCTTCTCTGTTTCAGAGATTCCAGAGAACCTGCACTTGGTATTAGGAGTAAATAGATGTTCCAGCTCAGCTCAGATGAAACACGGCGGAATTTAACATGAAGATTAGCAAACTAGCTCGCTAGCACAACTATCGCCCAATCCACACACTTCTGTACTTCACATCCTACATTAATGAGTGCACTTCTAATGCTGTATGCGCTGTTTTTACACCCAGTTCAGTGAGCTGGTATGTGGTTTGGGATGCGGCGTATCTTACCGACAGTCTTTTTCATTCAGTGGACCAACGAGTTTCCTCTTCAGCAGCTCCAGCACAAAACCTGACAACCTTTTTTTGAGTTTAGCTCCACACTTATGAGGATTTTTTAGGCAGCAAATGCACTGTTGTTAACTCTCGAGTAAGTGGTAATGTCAAAACGTTCCTAGTGAGCGTGAGAAAGATGCGTAATGACATCACCAACTAGGCGACTACTAAATTAGTTGTCAACCAATTTGGTCGTCAATTTTAGTCGACTTAGTCAAATAATCACTTCACCCCTGCCTAAGAGTGGGTGAAATCTGTTAACACCTTTAGAGGGCGGTGGTGAGTAATGTTTGTTTAGTTGATGTTTGTTAATGACGCCTTTAGAGGGCGGCGATGAGTAATGTTTGTTTATTTGATGTTTGTTAATGACGCCTTTAGAGGGCGGCGATGAGTAATGTTTGTTTATTTGATGTTCGTTAAAGACGCCTTTAGAGGGCGGCAGTGAGTAATGTTTGTTTATTTGATGTTCGTTAAAGACGCCTTTAGAGGGCGGCAGTGAGTAATGTTTGTTTAGTTGATGTTTGTTAATGACGCCTTTAGAGGGCGGCGGTGAGTAATGTTTGTTTATTTGATGTTTGTTAATGACGCCTTTAGAGGGCGGCGATGAGTAATGTTTGTTTATTTGATGTTTGTTAATGACGCCTTTAGAGGGCGGCGATGAGTAATGTTTGTTTATTTGATGTTCGTTAAAGACGCCTTTAGAGGGCGGCAGTGAGTAATGTTTGTTTATTTGATGTTCGTTAAAGACGCCTTTAGAGGGCGGCAGTGAGTAATGTTGTTTATTTGATGTTCGTTAATGACGCCTTTAGAGGGCGGCGATGAGTAATGTTGTTTATTTGATGTTCGTTAAAGACGCCTTTAGAGGGCGGCGATGAGTAATGTTTGTTAATGACGCCTTTAGAGGGCGGCAGTGAGTAACGTTTGTTTATTTGATGTTCGTTAATGACGCCTTTAGAGGGCGGCGGTGAGTGATGTTTGTTTATCTGATGTTTGTTAATGACGCCTTTAGAGGGCAGCAGTGAGTAATGTTTGTTTATTTGATGCTTGTTAATGACGCCTTTAGAGGGCGGCGATGAGTAATGTGGTTTATTTGATGTTCGTTAATGACGCCTTTAGAGGGCGGCAATGAGTAATGTTGTTTATTTTATGTTGGTTAATGACGCCTTTAGAGGGCGGCGATGAGTAATGTTGTTTATTTGATGTTTGTTAATGACACCTTTAGAGGGCGGCAATGAGTAATGTTGTTTATTTGATGTTCGTTAATGACGCCTTTAGAGGGCGGCGATGAGTGATGTTGTTAATTTGATGTTCGTTAATGACGCCTTTAGAGGGCGGCGGTGAGTAATGTTTGTTTATTTGATGTTTGTTAATGACGCCTTTAGAGGGCGGCAATGAGTAATGTTGTTTATTTTATGTTGGTTAATGACGCCTTTAGAGGGCGGCGATGAGTAATGTTGTTTATTTGATGTTTGTTAATGACGCCTTTAGAGGGCGGCGATGAGTAATGTTGTTTATTTGATGTTTGTTAATGACGCCTTTAGAGGGCGGCGGTGAGTAATGTTTGTTTATTTGATGTTTGTTAATGACGCCTTTAGAGGGCGGCGATGAGTAATGTTGTTTATTTTATGTTGGTTAATGACGCCTTTAGAGGGCGGCGATGAGTAATGTTGTTTATTTGATGTTTGTTAATGACACCTTTAGAGGGCGGCAATGAGTAATGTTGTTTATTTGATGTTCGTTAATGACGCCTTTAGAGGGCGGCGATGAGTGATGTTGTTAATTTGATGTTCGTTAATGACGCCTTTAGAGGGCGGCGGTGAGTAACGTTTAATTAATACAATGTAAGTGTTATAGCTAATATTGATTTAGAATATTGACCTACAGTCTGAACCCATTGCTGGGTGATAGATTGGGCGATATTTATCTAAATATTGTAGCGAAAAAATATTACCTGTAATATTATGTAAAATACTGCAGTGTGGCTTTTGCCCAGGAACATTCAGCACTAGTGCAGAGACAAAGAGCAGCCGAGATTTGTTGCAATCCAAATTCCATTCTGATTAGCTTGTTTACTGCCAGATTAGAGCCATGCTTGCTTTGGCTAGAGGTAACAGAAGGTTTGATTGTTGTTTTCTGTAAGGAAATACAGATATGTGAGTATCTCTTGGTCATGTTTAGCATGCAACTGTGTATTTACACATGTTTTCAGGTATGAAACAGCAGAGGAGAATCAAAACAATGCCAAATCATCACATCAGGGCGGAGTCAGCTGGGTGTATCCAGGCCTGAGGAGATCTTAAGCAGATATTGGCTCGGACTTGCTGAATTTCTGTCCTCGTCTTATGCGCTGCTTTTAAATGGTGCAGCTGTAGGCAGCGAGAAGACGCAGAAACTGTTGAGATTAGGGGGTCATTGTGCCGTGACGGGACCGGACCTTTACGGGAAGATGTGGAGATGAGAGAGAACGAGCACTTCAGCAGGAAATGATGCGAGGGAATGCGAGAGGAGGGCAATTCAAACAGAGAAACAGAGGACACTTCAGTGGTGAATAACTCAGGGAGATGAAAGCTCTTTGAAGTTGAAGCATGTTAAATGTTAAAACAGTTGTTTTGAGGAGACGGAACAGAGCTTTACACAGTGTTATGTGTGAAATTAGGCTTATCTGTGTGTTAGTGATTTTATGAGCATCTATAAACACCTTTATAACATGGTTTAATGCATTCATAAGCCATCATAAACATGGCTATAAAATTAGAAAAAAAAGCATATTATAGACATGCTTATTATGCATTATGAATTGTTAACATAACGCAGTATAGTAGCGTTCAGAACTAATTTTAAGTTGCATTTGTCCTAAGTAAAGTGAAGCGTACTGTACTAAAACCTCCTGCAGTGTTAAGACTGAGGCTTTCAGTTGAAGTATTTACTGAAGGATTTACTGAAACACTGAAACACACACAGTAAAGCTCATTACAGGCTTCAAATGTTCGATTTTAAACTAGTGCTGCCATCAGTGTTTCACCCAATGTGGTAAAGTTAATGTGCACCACCGTTAGCTTGGCACTAACTTAACAATATATATCCAATAGAGTACCAGCAGAAATTAGAATCCTTGTGCGGCTCACTGAACTAAAACCATGATAGTTAAATAAAATTCTATAAATTATAAATATATACACCTACCAACTACTAGCTCTATTGTCAGGATGCCTCTGCCCTCCTTTGCTGGGAGTCTAAGAGAGCATAATTCTCTCTGGGAAAGTAATTAGGTAGTTCTCTCAGGATAGTCCTCCAGCTCCCCATCACTTAATTAGCAGTTAACGTCCTTCTCCAAGTATGTTGAGCTGTCCAGTGATGCTGCATTAGTGGCAGTTTAAAAAAGGTATGATGGTATTTCATGTTTCTTGGAGGAAGCACATGCCAGCCTTCATCATCCCACCTTGGGTGCATCATGTGATGGAGGAAGACCTATTTAGTGGGTAAAATCAGAAATGACTAAATCTGCAACCATGCCGGCCCTTTGCAGATAAGATTAGCAGCCCCTTTTCTAGATGGTTGAGGCCTTTCCTGACTTGCCTTCGCAATGAATGGACCCTCCAGTACAGAGTCCTTTGTTTTCTCCTCAGTGTTGTTTCTGATGTGCTGTTTTTATGATATACTGTTCTTTCGATGTGCTGTTTTCTTGGCATTCACATCTGATTTCCTCACTTTAGCTTCTCTGAGCCTCAGTTCTTGCTCTCTGATGAAGTGCATGCATGTGGTCGTGGCGGCACTTCATCACAAAGCTGGCTTTCCTCGCTCGCTGTGACAGAATGTTCTCGTTGTTGTCCCACTGTGTCTAATTGTTCTTTTAAAACACTACTGCTTTTGTCGGCTCACCAAAGAAATGGAAAACGAGCCAGAGTCCTCTAACTTCGTGCCCTGTGTTTGCTCTCTCTCTCTCCCTCTCTCTCTCTCTCTCTCTGTCCAGATGTGGACGAGTGTGTGGAGACCACAGACAACTGCAGCATTGATGCGATCTGCCAGAACACACTCAAGTCCTACAAATGCATCTGCAAGTCCGGTTATAAAGGAGACGGAAAACACTGTGAAGGTACGAGTGCGGTTATCAGTGTCATCAGTGTCATCATGGTTACAGTTGTATGCAAAAGTTTGAACACCACCCCTCAATTGACCCTTTGGGGGCAGTCATGGGCTGGAGGTTAGGGAACGTAAAGGATGTAAAGGATGCATTAACATATAAACTTAGAAACTCAATAAATCATGTCATTTGACCAGGGGTGCCCAGACTTTTGCATAAGACTGTTAGCATGATGACAGTGATGACACTGATAATTATTTACAAATAGAAAGTCATAATGATCATCTATTCCCTCATTCTTTGACTCTTCTGTCAAGATGTATGTATTATTTCTCAAACAGTTTGGTCATTATTTTGACCTACTAACTTACTTCAAGCTAATGAGTTACGGTTTAAACCAGAACCAGAGGATAAAAAAGGTTTTGGCTGCATCCCAGACCACACACGTCTACAGAGCAAATGGGGCTCCTAACAACCACCTGCACGACCTGGTAGACACCAAAACAGTCGCCCTCAGATAAACAGCACTTAAAGCTTCCATCTGGGAGAGAGAGGAGAAAATCAAGCTGCTTCAGATCTGAAAACATCCACAGGAGTTTCTGTCCGTCTTTCCGCTGTGAGAAGACGACTCAGCTGTGTGGGTCTGAAAGGATGTGTAGCTGTTAAGAAAACTCAGAACGACGGGCTGACCACTCCAGACCTGAACGTGGGATTATTTGGATGGCGAGGATAAGAAAGCACAACGAAACATCCAAGACCGAACTTTGTAGGTGTCGTAAAACATCCGTGCGGATTTCTTTGGAAAACTGAAAGCGAGTCTCCTGAAAAGAATGGAAGCCGTAATAAAGGCGGACACATTAAATACTGAAAATTTTCTGTTAAATGTGTTTTAACTTTTTCCTGACGCTGAAAAATGAATCCCTTGTTCTTAATGACTGACTGGAAATGAAATGAAATGACTGCACAGTACTGCATATGAGTGCATGTCTGTGCACCTGCGTATGAAGTGCATGTGAGTGTGTGTCTGCATACACGTGTGTGTGTTCGCGTGTGGAGTATGCACTGGCTCCTCTGGCTCCTTGGCTGCACTTTCTGATTGACCTTAGGGAGCAGAGCCGCAGGATCAAGTGAACGATTTAAAAGAAAATTTGGGCAGACGTTATTTAGTTCTCTCCACTGACCATGTAATAGAGCAGGAAATTTCTTACACATGTTTAGTGAATGAAATTAAGATTCATAAGAGAGCGTCTGCAAGCGCTGCCAGACAGACGCCAATGTTCCGGGCTGTTCCAGCCTTTTACTTGTCTGCCTGACTCTGGAGTTGGGCGGCATGACTATGGACAACATACCGTAATGCGCTTAAATTGCTACGTAGCGATTGCAGTGTGCCTCGATTTATGTTTTCAATTAAAACAGGGCTCCAAATAACAAATATTTCCATAATCTTATTAGTCAGTCCATGAGCTTTTGAATGAATGAGTTACTCCAGAAAAGAAGTGCTGTTATGTGCTTGTACTGCTATTAGTTTGTCTTTATCTTGAAAAGGTTATTTTACTCAGTGTGAAAATAGGGATGTGCATTCCTGATAACCACAGTAAAAGAAAAGCTGCAAAAAGAGAAACAACGTGGACTTTGGCCATCCTGCTAGAAAAAAAACACAGCACAGATCAGCATGTCTGGTCACCTGAGAAGCCAGCATATTTTGTGTTTTTCATGCTGGTATGCTGGTCAACTAACATGAATATGCTGGGTGACCAGCTAAACCAACACCACGCCAGCATAAACCAGCGTATGTAGTTGGCAGTAAACTCTTTTTAGATGACATCACTGATGTTTGGAGGATAGAATCTATAAACATGTTCACAGTAGGTTTTTGTGTAGTACAGAAGCTGCCTTTTCAGATGAGCTAATGACCTAACACTCTAGAGAACTGCTACAACACTGGATGCCAATGAATATTTAAAATACTACTCAGTTTCCGTACAATAGCTACCTATACTACATTCAACCAGTCAAATAGCTTAAAATACAATTCATTTTCCATACATTAGCTTGCTATCCTACATACAACTGGTGAAATAGCTTAAAATACATTCATTTTCCATACATTAGCTTGCTATCCTACATACAACTGGTGAAATAGCTTAAAATACATTCATTTTCCATACATTAACTAGCTATACTACATACAACTGGTGAAATAGCTTAAAATACTACTCAGTTTCCATACAATAGCTACCTATACTACATTCAACTGGTGAAATAGCTTAAAATACAATTCATTTTCCATACATTAACTAGCTATACTACATACAACTGGTGAAATAGCTTAAAATACAGCTCATTGTCCATACATTAGCTTGCTATCCTACATACAACTGGTGAAATAGCTTAAAATACATTCATTTTCCATACATTAGCTTGCTATCCTACATACAACTGGTGAAATAGCTTAAAATACATTCATTTTCCATACATTAGCTTGCTATCCTACATACAACTGGTGAAATAGCTTAAAATACAGCTCATTTTCCATACATTAGCTTGCTATCCTACATACAACTGGTGAAATAGCTTAAAATACAGCTCATTTTCCATACATTAGCTTGCTATCCTACATACAACTGGTGAAATAGCTTAAAATACAGCTCATTGTCCATACATTAGCTTGCTATCCTACATACAACTGGTGAAATATCTTAAAATACTACTCAGTTTCCATACAATAGCTACCTATACTACATTCAACTGGTGAAATAGCTTAAAATACAATTCATTTTCCATACATTAACTAGCTATACTACATACAACTGGTGAAATAGCTTAAAATACAGCTCATTGTCCATACATTAACTAGCTATACTACATACAACTGGTGAAATAGCTTAAAATACAGCTCATTGTCCATACATTAGCTTGCTATCCTACATACAACTGGTGAAATAGCTTAAAATACATTCATTTTCCATACATTAGCTTGCTATCCTACATACAACTGGTGAAATAGCTTAAAATACAGCTCATTTTCCATACATTAGCTTGCTATCCTACATACAACTGGTGAAATAGCTTAAAATACAGCTCATTGTCCATACATTAGCTTGCTATCCTACATACAACTGGTGAAATATCTTAAAATACTACTCAGTTTCCATACAATAGCTACCTATACTACATACAACTGGTGAAATAGCTTAAAATACAGCTCATTGTCCATACATTAGCTAGCTATACTACATTCAACTGATGTAATACTCTTTTTGTACATTAGCTCGTTAACTACATGCAGCTGGTTAATTAGCTGAAAAATCGAATCCTTTTATATAGCTAGTTAACTATGGCCAACTGGCTAATTAGCGTAAAATACAACCAGTTATAAGAAGCTTAAATTAGCTGACTAAGAACATATAAATGTTTATTTAGCTTAAAATCCAACTCATTTTATAAACATGGACTTCACATAAAACAAGGCCATCCAGTCATTCAGGAAATCTGTTAACACACAGCTCATCTGGTAAAAATGTGAAACTGGTTAAGTGATGCTGCAGCTTAAAGAGCTACAATGTTAAACTACGTATTTATTATTATACGCTCTTTTCCGTTATTGTTTATGTAGCCCGCGGTTACGAGCAGGCAAAAGAAAGCGCCACATGGTGGTCTTTTAGCTGTTGGTGAACAGATATTTTATTGTCCCAGCTCAGACCACCTTTGAGCCGATTGACTCACTGTTGACTGATTAAATCACACGAACAATTGAACTTCATTCATTTTTCGTAGCCCTAGACACCAGCCGTTAATGCAATTGATCAGGATGGTAACAGCACACAATTAAGGTCTGTGATTGGTTAGAGGGCTCATTTACATATTATAGCCATTTGAAATATCAGTCGTGCAAAGGCCACTATCACAGTATTGATTACCGAAAGAGATATTGTTCGGCCATAATCTGACACCCACCAAGTTCACCAAGTGCTTCGTCACTGCATGACTTCAGCTCTTTTCTTCGCCCTCCTCTCATTCCTTTCTCATGCTTCTTGGCCTTCTGTTGCCGATGGCCGCCTGCCACAGGATTATGAAGGTTATTAACGAGGGCATAAACCAGGCCGAAAAGCCTTCAGTGTTGAGTAAAGGCCTGTTTGTTTTTGAAAGGAATAGTTTGGCAAAAATTTACACAATTTCCTCCTTAACCCAAATGCAGTCGTTCAGCCAAGGCCGAAGTTTTGCACTAGAGCTACAAGGTTAATGTAGCTAATAAGAGGCCTATAGCAATGAAGTAGCAGCGTCCAAACTGCATACCTGAACCAAGTAGCTGAGTAAGTCAGATGTTCTTGCTTGTGCGGGGTCTGACACTGTGTGATAAAAAGCTAGGAAGGGACGTTCGTGGAGCTTTGAGGCTTTCCAAATGATCCAAAACATGATACGAAACGTTAACGAGGGAGCGAGTTCAGGAGTGTTTGTCCTGTCATCGAATTTCGCTTCTCGCTGACCTGGGATCAGCCTCTAAAGCCCTTTAAGCAAAGACACACTACATGTGGGGAAACAGGGCTGTTTGGATGGCTTTTCCGAATACGTTTGTGCTCGTGTCCCGTTTCGGCTCTCTAAGGAAGAGAGCGGAGCAGAGGATCGAGCCCTAATCCTCCACGAGCCAGCGAGGAGCTCTATTAACAATACGCCGCAAAATCAGAAAGTATCGATAACAAACACGAGGCTGGAGGAGAAACAGTGGTGAATAATCTCTGCTTGAGGCTAAAGACATCCC